>NC_141615.1:30021424-30322987 GCF_047967505.1 Dipteris shenzhenensis
CTTCTTCCTCTCCCACTCGTATGCTCCCCTGAAACTCTTACTCCCTCAACCCTTGACCTCCATGACCTATGAGGGAGACGAGTTCTCCACCATGTACTCTACCCTGAACCTTGGATCCTCCTTCCAACCCTTAAACCCCTTTTAAACCCTGGAACCTCTTTCTAAACCTTGGAAAACCCTTCTAAACCCTGAATCTCCCTCTACCCTTAAACTCCTCCTAAACCCTGAAGGCAAAAGCCTTCATTACCCCAATCATGATGGTGCATGTCCCTTTCACACATGCATGCACTATGTTTGCTTACCATACTTAAGCCTACATCTCTCACTAGAATACGACCTAAGGTCCTAAGCTACACTTATACTACAAATGACAACACTGATATATCTGTAGGTGATAAAAAGCCTCAGAACCATGCATACAGAGAATACCCTACTCTTCCTGTGGAAGCTATGAGAAAGAGCTAGCATTTGGCTCCACTGCCGAAGAGCAACCCCCAACAAGTACTATGAAATCATCAGGATGGCTACATGGGCACCAATTATATTAGTAGTATCGCCAATCCTCATCACCGTTTGTGATTTTCCATCATCAAGCTAGCCAAATGCTTCAAATGTCAGAACTATTCACTAGCTCGCCAAGGAGGAACATGCACGAGAATTGGAAAGACAGACTGCAGTAGCAACAATTAGAGACCAATTCCATGGAATCGGCATAGAGGTCAAGGCACTTCGGGCGCAAATAGATGAGAAAGAGGTTAAAGAAGCGTGCATGGACCAAGCTCTCCAAGCTCAAGAGAAGGCATGTGACCTCTAACCTCCACGAAAGCCAAATACAGCTGACAGCAACAATACAAGCTACAACAATCGTACAGACCTCCTATGACTACTTGACCTCCACACATGCAATGGAATATCCAAGGCACACTGACTCTGAGCACTTCAATAGCATGAGCAAATAATGCACGGCAACATTGACCCATCTTTCGCCAAAGTACTATCTTCTACAAAACATTGGAATACATTCTAGAGGTCCCCAGCCCATCGATATCCATTTGTCTCCACTCAATTTCAATCCCAACGAATGGATCGATGCTCAGACTACAAGCCGACTCTATCAAAGAGTCATCTTCTTAGAAGCACACCACATATCTCTGTTCGAATGGTGGATACAGGCTACTTGGAAGCAGAGCAAAAATTGTATGGTGCCAGGGGGCTTTACAGCAGGATCGACTGGCATGCCACAAGTTCCACAACCACTAGATTACACGCATGGCATCCCAATTCCATGATCACAATAAGCCATAACCCGGGACGAGTAATAAAATGGATCCAGGAGTATGTTGTCTCTGTGCCAACATGGACTTAGGTAGCACAGAATGTGTGTGTAGAGTAGCAGCAAAGCTCCACTTGTACTTGCATAAGGCTAGGAATAATCTCTCTTAGGAATCCTCAACATGCAAGTTCTACTTGCAACTCCTACATGCATGTTCTACATGCAAGTCGTGATTCCTACATGCATGTTCTATATGCGAGTCCTACATGCAACTCGTACATGTAACATGCAACTCTTACATGCAACTTGCAACTCCTACATGCAACTTCTATATGCAAGTTCTACATGTGTGTTGAGAATGTCTTACAATTCCTACATGCAGAGAGAGAAGCTCTCCAACTTATATAAATAGCCCATAATGGAATGAAGCCCACACTCTTTAGGACATTGTGTTGAGTTCTACTTTGGTATTCCAAGAAATTGTCTCCAAGTGTCCATGCTTCCTTGCACTCCACGTCCAACAGCGCATCCTAACCTTGCAATTCCTCCTCCCCTCTCCTCCAACCATGCAACCCATCCTCTCCCTCTCCTCCTCCCTCCTCCTCTCCCTCTCCTCCTCCGTCCTCCTCCTCCTCCTCCTCCCTTCTCCTGCCCTCTCCTCCTCCCTTCTCCTCCCCTCCTCCTCCCTCCTCCTCCTCCTCCTCCCTTCTCCTCTCTCTCTTCCCCCCCATGCTCTTACACCTTCTTCCTCTCCGACTCCTATGCTTCCTTTTAGTCCCTCAACCCTTGACCTCCATGACCTACAAGGGAGACGAGTTCTCCACCATGTACTCTACCTTAAACCTTGGATCCTCCTTCCAACCCTTAAACCCCTTCTGAACCCTAAGAACCTCTTTTTGAACCTTGGAAACCCCTTCTAAACCCCGAATCTTCCTCTAACCCTTAAACTCCTCGTAAACCCTTCAACCCCCAATGAAGGTGAAAGCCTTCATTACCCCAATCATGATGATACACGTCCCTTTCACACATGCATGCACTATGTTTGCTTACCACATTTGAGCCTATGTCTCTCATTGGAATATGACCCGAGGTCCTAAGCTACACTTATACTACAAATGACAACAATGATATATCTGTAGGTGACAAATAGCCGTGGAACCATGCATATTGAGAATACCCTACTCTTCCTACGAAAGCCATGGGAAAGAGCTAACACTCTCTCACCAGGGGTTTGGATAGTTGCCTGTAAAAAACCTCTTCCAATATATTTGAAGTCCACGAGGGAGGTGTTACCCTGATAAGCCAACAAGAACCACTTGGGGAAGTCCTCTTCTAGCAAGGCTCGATCGAGAAACAACAAAAAAACCCCACAATCAAGCAACCTACTCTATTCCTTGCATAGACTCTCAGGTTGTATATTGACCTAGACTTGAACCACCTTTCTAGCTATCCCTTCAAAACTTCCTTTCTTCCTAAGGTTGATTTGTTAGAGGTCATGCTCCAAGCATGCAAGTTCGAGAAAGTCGGTGTCCTCATTACTTGACTTTACTGCCTTGACAAATGAACCCAGATTCTCACTGACAAGATACCTACCTTCTAAAACTTCTTGGCCACCGTCTCACTTTGAGCCTTGGAAGACTGAGCCTCTATTGATCGTCGCTTATCCGCAGGCACGGCACCATGACGACGAGCTCACTGGAGCTTACTAGAGCTCAAATCCCCCTCAAGAAGCGGACTGTTCCAAGAGAGAGAGTCTCCTTGGAGCTCACTAGTCCCCATGTGCTTCCTTGAAACAAGGCACGTGATGCAAACTAGTATTTCACAAAATCAAACTGGCTATGTGCACTTTGGGGCTTTTTTTCTACCATTTTTGTATTTATTGTACTTAAATAGGTGTAGCCAATAATTCGAATTCGTGATGTGTAATTTTTATAATAGGTGTCACTAGTAATCCAAATTGCTGATGTGCAAGGTCAATCGGCATTTTAGTAGCATCAAATCTTCAAAAGTTGTCCTTGTGATTTTTTTAAATTGGACTTCCCACCAAGGATTCCACAAATTCAACCCATTCACACAAATAATTGTCATGAGGACCCCTAACCATTAAAGTTTTGACTTTTCATGCAGGGTGACAAACTGATGATGCAATACAAAGTCCATCCAAAGTCACTTAACTAGATGCTCATTGAAGAAAGATAGTGAGGGATTGCCATCGTTGCAAGCAGACTATCTAGATCTACTATGGCTGAATTCTTTAGGGCCCAACTTTAAGAAATATTAATTCAATTTTGGGCACCATCAATTAAGATAAAGGTGTAAGTGATGCAAAGGCCTATGTTGATTATTGGAACAAGTATTGGGCAAAGAATAGGTTGGAACCATAGGGGTAATTTGGTTATGGACATCAAAATCCATAAATCCACCTAAGAAGATAAATATTCCATAGCATGTATGTATTAAAGCATAAGAAGGCTTGCTTGGTATTTAATCATAAACAATGGTAATGATTTTGTCCTTGGTGATCTCCCAACCTATCAAGGTCATATGTTATCTTATGTGATGTCTCTCATTTTTATGGTCTTTATTGATGGGGTATTTGCATAATATTATAGTTACAAAAGCCTTTGACTATTTTTTTTCTCTCTTGGTTCACTTTATATGGTGTTCATTAATGCAACCCTCTTGTACAATCATCAACCTCTAGCTATCCATTGCCTATCAAGGTAATATGTTATCTCATGTGATGTCTCTCATTGTTATGATCTTTATTGATGCGTATTTGCATAATATTATAATTACAAAAGTCTTTGACTAATTTTGCTTCTCTTGGTTCACTTTACATGGTGTTCATTAACACAACCCTCTTGTACGATTATCAACCTCATTGCACCCCCTAATGGTACACCACCAACCATATGATTTTTAATCTTTAGCAACCCTTCATGCCCAACGTCACTATTACATATTAGTTTCCATAATTAATAAAAGTTCCCATAATCAATGAAAATTTTCCATAATCAATGAAATTTTTGAGAATCAATGAACTACTCATAACAACTTAGTTCTAGAATTAATGGATTTCCCATAGTCAATGAAATTTTTCAACGTTAATAAAATCCATCCAATTTTAAAATTTCCAAAATGTGAGATTTTTTCCACTCTCATCTTCCTTGCTCTTAACTACTAAAAAATTCCTCAAGATTGCATTATTATTTTTAAAATAAGACCATCACATAATGGCCTAGATCCTAGGGTGTCCACAAATCTTATTAACAAGGAAGAAAACATCAATGTAAAGCTCATACAATCGCTAATGCATGATCGTCAAACCCTAGAATAAGTCCAAGAAGTAGAGGCTAATGCATGAAAAGGATGCAAAGCTTGATCCAAAGCTGACACGGTCACTAGTGCAAGACGTGGGTGAAAGTGAGAGACCTTGAGGAGAAGCCAAAGCTAATAGTTCAACAATGCCTAGCACAATGAACAATGTAAAAAAAACCATGCTATAAAAAAATTCTATAAGAACACCTCAATGTGTACCAATTTAGTCCAACAAGCCTATCAGCCCAGACCCTAGCTTTTTGAGGCCCACTACACAAATAGATAATTTTTAAGGGGTGAGAGTGGGAGCATGTCATTGCTAAGACAAACAATCTTCATGACCTTGTCACAATTTAAAATGATTATCTCCATTGGCATGATATTTTGAACACCATCTTTAGGACTTTAGGAGAAGTGCTATATCTTTTAGTTGTGCTCGATTGCATTGATCAAATGAATGTGTCTATAAAACACATTAAATACTAGCCTCTTGGTCAACAATGCCCAGAGTTAGCTCAAACTTTGGCTGCTAAAGCAATTCCTACCTCACAACAAATGGAACCTACCACCATAGCCAAGTTTTTCAAGTGCTACTTTTCACATGTCACCACCAAGATTTCCAAACTACATGCCTATGGTGGTCACCATCTAGGAAACTAAGTCCACTTGCTTTAGTCTTACAAGATATGCAAATGGATATCATGGTGACTAGCAATATAAATCCACTGGGTAGACCCTTAACAAGAATATAATCTAGGACCACATTAGAATAGCTCTTAGAAATAATATTCCAATGCAAATTCTAAAAGCTCCTCAAGAATCCTAGAAGGTCTACCATGTGATGTGGCAAAGAATATCCCTTTGTCTTTGCCACCCTCAATTTTACTCCCACAAGTGCCATTCATGACCACCCAATATAGGAATCCATTACCAACTAACAAAAAAACCTTTGACCACTTGGAAATTTGGCATGATCAAGGGACAATTGGGATTATACCATTGAAACAACTACTTTTATATGCCTAATCTCATAGAAATATTATCTCTCTCCTTGGAAAGCACCTATCAATCACCTTGAAGAGGATCTTAATGGTCAAGTGCCAACCATCCAAATGATGTTTACAACCATTGATAAATTAATAAAAGATACTAGAGCACATCTAAGTCTTGTTGTAGCTTCTATGGATCTCTTAGTAGACTAATTATAGATATGGAGAATGGGTCTAGAACTTAGATCCCCATAGCTTCAACATTGCAAATGAAGTAGCCATTGCCTAATTCACTAAATGCTCCTTGTGGGTCACTCACAAGATTTTTGCTAGGCGGTTAAGGCCTTTGAAAGAAAAAAATAAAGGAGCTTCTAATCTAGCTCAAAGAATATTGCAAAAATAATAGGCAAGATGAAGGCTTTGACTTATCTATCTATGAGGGTGCTTAAGCAAATCAACAAATGGATTAAAATGTTGCTATGATGAGTGGTAAAAGAATTATGGCTTCAACTTTGACAATTGAACATTGAGTTTTCCAAGCTTATGGAAACATACTCCTTAGTGCCCATCTACACATAATATACTTTGTTTTGCTACTTGGTGCGCTAACTATGTAAACCCTAGCTTGAACTAAGTGATATGAGAGTAAGGGTCAAAAAGAGAAAAATATCAAGTTGCTCGATCAACAAAACCTAACATATTTTGTGGCAATGAACTTTTTTTTTACAACTTTTGGTCATTCCTATGAGAAAATCCAATTATCCTATCATTCTTAGCCAAACTTGGACATTTAGACAAAATGACTTAGCAAATGACAATGAGAATTTAACATGTTTTGATTCTAAATCCCTTAATTCTTCATTGGAGCTATCAATTCTCAATGATTGTCACAACCTAGAGATGGTGGAGAGTAAATCCTAGAACACTTCCTTTAACACATCATTGTCAAGTGAAGGTTCTTTAACCATAACTTTGCCATTAAGTGCACAAAGCAAGAAGAAAGTAGAGCTCATACACGAGAGCCAAAACCTCATTAGGTCCTAGATTCTGGCTCTAAGCAAACCTCAAATAGAATTTTTACAAAGGCCATATCAAATTTTCCATCTATGGAAACTCAGGCGCTACCAGAGCATTAGGGATAAAGGAGAACAACGAAGCAACAAAAAAGGTTAAAAACACAAGCTAATCCTTGGTGGATTGATTCTAAAACCCTTAATTTTTCATTGAAGCTATCAATTCTCAACTATTGTCACAACCTAGAGATGGCAATCAAAAGCTATCACACTCCAACCAAATTACAAGCTTTCCTCGCATCAATGATCACTCAAGAGTTTACTTGCACCCAAGGTAGATGAGGGAAAGGGAATCCTAATTAACTCATCATATCTATAACCATGCTTTCTTGGACATAGAGGCTTTTTGTTCCACAATCTGCAGTCTCTGCAAGGTTGTATCTTCAAAAGTTTCTCCAACAATGCCTACTCTTTTGAAGATATCCCTCTCACATCATATTTTTTCATCAAGGCTACATTTGCATCAAGAACCTTTTCATGTATAATCCTATGACTCTATATTGCCCCCTCAAAACCTAGATGAGAATCTTAAATATGAGACCAAGTGCACTAGAGTTCAAGTGCCAATATATTTTTCTTTCTTAAATGCATTATACTGTGCAAGGAATTTGGTAGACCAAATGCATCACAGAAGAGAGAAAAAATATGATAGAAGGCTTGACTTGGAAATATTTTAAAAGAAAGTGTAAGCTAGGAAATCTTAGAAAAATGTAAGACGAGAGTTGTTCATTTATAAATGTAAGTATAGAGTAATAAAAAAGGTGTAAAGATATACATGAAAGGGACAAGAAAATATAAACAAAGAGAACTTTGATCAAGGTCTCGGATATTCATGTTGAAGTACATTTACTTAGATATATCTTATATGCTAGAGTATAGGACCCCTATTTCAATCTCTAGTATTTCCTTCGAGCGTGCACAATCAATAGGTGCAACACCAAGGAATATCACGTGAATTATTATCCATGAAATTTGAATAAGGTAGCTCAACATTGGTTCAGTAAATTTTTGATAGGCTACTTTTAGGATTGGGAACAGGTGAACAAGCTATGCTCTATCTTCCATCCAAGGAATCGAGAGTGTTTCTTTCCTTTTCTGATAGATTTAAATTTTTTATAGCTTAGAACCAAAATTTGAGAAAATATAATGGTTGGTAAAATTGCTAGCTTAGCTACTCTTCTTTATGGTTCCACAGGTGAATGAACAATACATTCACACTTACCAAAAGAAGTCAATGTCAATCCAAGACTTTGTGTTAAGGATGTGAGCTTTAATCAACTATCTTAGTAGCCTTCTTGATGATAAATCCATAATTGAATCATATAATAATGGACCTTTGATCAACGAAGATCTTGAATCTCACTCAAACTTATGATAAATTGTTCAACCTAGCAGTCACTTTAGAGACCAACGGCTTGAACAAGTCCAAAGCTAATAAAGAAAACCAAGGATAGTGATGAGGACGATGAGGCAAGATCATCCCCCAAGTCCAAGAAAGATGCCTTACTAAAGAAATTGAATAAATCTCCTCAAGAGCTAGGCATCAAAGGAACATCAAACCAAAAATGCTACAACTATTGCACTAGAGGTGGCTACACATCACAAGAGACTGCCATTGAGCAACCAATGGCATAGCCTTGGGATTCAAACATTGATTGGAAGGAGCTAATTGAAGTAGTAGCTCAACTTTATAGAGATTTTAAGGGCACTACTCCAATAGTTGAGATCCCCTGAGAGAAACTACAGTATAGGACAACTTGACTCTATAATTTAGCAAGTCATGAGTAGGAAATTCACAACTTGGTTTCACTACCATCTATGCAATAATGAACAAAGGATCCAAGTAAATGCTTCACCACCATCTATGCAAAAATGAACATAGGATCCAAGTAAAGAAGATGCCACAAAGGCATGGGAAAGTTTTGGGGATCTAAAGATCGATATCAACATTGAACAGCTAATTTGGTTCACACCCTACTACTACATATTCTTTGTAGAATGGCCACACTAGTCATAGGCACAATGGACACTTTGGCTAACATATCTATCATAGAAACAACAATGGTTCAAAAGGAAGTGCCCACCTACCATCATTGTCACGATCAAGAAGTATAACATTAAAGGAGTCATGGTGGCTGGTGATCTAAATTGAAAATCATCTATGAGTAAGCTTAAGATGAAGAATTTTGGGTTGAATGGGAGACCAATGATTGGTAGCTTCCCCAGGCATAATTCTTGATGTGGTGATCACCATCAAAGGACTCTGCTACACAATCAACTTAATCATCACACCCAGGGAAGAAAATGCTTACCCCTTGTTACATGGCTTGGATACCCAAACAATGCCAATCCAAACAAAAGATACCAATGTATAGATTCCCAACAATTCAAGTAGAATTCCAAATGATACAGATCCTAAGAGGTCAATGAAAAATTCCCACAAGACATGTAGATACACCTAACGGAGCTTAATATCCTCAAAGTTTGGATAGATTGATTTGTTCCAAGGGGGCAGTGAGGTTAAGTAGGTCCATCAAGCCAAGCATATTATTGAAGAGAAGAACCTCCACCTAGAATACTTCATGGAAGACTGAGAAGGTGAATGGGAGATTGTAAAGCCCCAAGCCACAATATGATGAGCTAGTCCAAGACTAGAACTTGGGAACCAAGAAGGAACTTGCATTATCTAGGTGAGCCAAGGCATGGCCCCTCATGACACAAACCTCTGAGTTGTACCCCCCAACATTTTTCAATATAAGGTCCCCTTGGTACCAAATGTAATGCCATTATGCTAAGAGTGCTACCATATGTACCAAAACTATGCAAATAAAATCCTAAGCTAGCTTGACTCATCAAACTAGGGTTCATTTATGCTATTAATAGAAGTGGTTAGTTGTTCCCTGTAGTTGTGGTCCCCAAAACCAAAATGTGACATTTGCTAAAGAATAGGAACGCCCCTTTCCTAGGATCACATGCCATTACAATTGAGCCTACCCTAGAAAGCATTGTAGAGATAGGGCTTGGATTTTATGAAGCCATTAAAGCAAGTGGCCCAATCAACACAAAACACGTACATTGTTATGGCCACTAATTATGCCATGAAGTGGGTAGAATTTAAGGCACTACAAAATCGCTCAAATTGCATCACTACAACATCATCTATGAGCACATCATTTGTAGGTTTGGCTACTCGATTGAGTTCATCAACAACCAAGGAGTGCTATTCATGAACTGAGTTTTCCACATCTTGGTTCGAGATTTCCTAGTGATGTATCGAGATGCTACCACTTACTACCCTCACTAAAATAGCCAATCCAAGGTAACCAACTAAGTCCTAAATTTCATACTGACAAAGATAATGAATGCTAGCTATAGACTGGGAATTTAAACTAACAAAGAAGATACAAGACATTGAATGATTGAATCCAAATAAATTTCAACAAGTATGCTTGTGCTTCTGTAGAATGTTCAATCTAGCCTCAAGAATTCCATTTCGAAGTAGGATGGAATAAGCCATTCAGATTTTTCAAAATCTTTACCAATCACACAATCCAACTAGCTAGTCCAAATGGCTGGCCTGTAAGCTCCCCAAGCTAATTAGTGGTAGCAAATTTAAGCCCTATCACATATTCCACTTACCATGTCACTCACTCATGAGTGTCCAATCACATAGAGTCTACACATGCAAGATCTCAAGTTACAACCAGCCATGCCTAGAAATTGCATTGCAAATCATGCATAGATTCACTGGCTCTTTTTTGTGGCTATGAGTCCATAAGAAAAAGAAACCAAAACACTTTGAGATTCACTTGCACATGCAACTTTGAGTGATTTTTTCACCTAGCTCCACCTTTTTTTTACATGCTTCAAGCTACCTGGCATACACAGATATGGTCTCATTGTTGCTAAATCCAAAATGGAATACCACCTCAAGAATCTCCCAAATGTGTTCTTCTTTTCTATGGTGGTTTCTTTACATCATCAAATGCAACACCTCCATGCTGATTTGAAAGCAAAAACCACCAAGGCAATATATTAAACCACATCCCTTAACAATGGATTTCCCTACAAGTGACACAATTTGAGTGTCCAAGCCAAGTGAAGAGGATCCAAGCTTAAGCTCCATCAAGAGATCCAAGGGGCATGATCACTCATGTTTAAAGTATGATGACTTATGTGCATTATAGGCATCCAATAAAAACAAAAGGGCCTTGGCATAGCACATTTCAAAATTCAAACAAGCCACTAATTACATTGCTTCACAAATTATTCATTCTATCAATTGTACAAAGAATAGGTCTCATCCACCAAGCATACATCTTTAGATGCAAATCATTGTGGTAGCCCTTGTAGAGCGGTGGAGTAGCTTCCCTCTTTCTTGCATGACCTGTCTTGGCTTTAGGTTGTGCACTTACATCTAATCAATATCTTTGGAATCTATTGTCCCCTATGGAAATTACTTGCTTGTATTAACCAAACTACATGTTCCAAAATATCCACTTTGCTGGACCTAGTGTGCTAAGCCTCAAACAATTCTCTGTCTCCCTTTTCCCTTTTTGTCCATACTTCCTTCTCACTACCATCTCTAGGTTATATTGACCCGTTAAAGCATCCATTAACCTATTCAAAAAACCCCTTATTGACGTAGTCTTTGATCCTTAGTCTTTAACATCACAAATGTAGCACTCTGAAAACAAAATCCACCAAATCATATGTTTGCCAATGACCAAGTCATCTATGCTACCATTTTGCATTTTTTTAGTCATTTCCTTCTATTTTTTGGACATCCTTGCTCCAAGATAATTTCTCTCTCCTCCCCAAGTTAGTTCTTCTTTGTTGATGTAAGAAAATGGTAACTTAAACTCACAAGTACACCTACAAAAGAACTTATTCAATGCATTATGGACAACTAAAATCAAATATGTTTTGGGGCTCATGCATGTGCTCAATGATGAATTTTGAGATGCAAAGAATGGATTCCACCATGCTCACACCACATATTCAAATACATTGCATCATTCTTGATTGTATTTATAATCTCATTCAATGAACTTCTAGGGTCTAGATATCTCCCCTCTATGGATCCTTGCATCTCCTTCATTGATTTCAAATGCAATAATGTTGTGACACATAAACGAAATTCTAGAATACACTTTAATAAATTCAATCCTTTTAATAGAAACTAAGATGGTGTTAACATCCACGGAGTACAGTCGTCGAATGCAGGGTAATTAGTGATTAGAGATGATTAAGCTTCATGATTTACTTCAACGGTTGCATCCATGGAAGAAGTGCAGTACAAGCTTAGGGATTTGAGCCCAAAATACCCCAAGGCCAAAGATTGCAGGCAATGGGCACAAGTTGCATGTTCCAGTTCACTGGTTGTAGGTTCTAGCTGCAAGCTAAGGTTAAGTGTCTCGTGGGAGTTAAGCCTCGCCACTTCAGGTTTTGAGCCTCATACAAGGGGTTTGAACCCCAAATAGCTTAAGGCTTGGAGGCGCGAGGCTAACACAAGCGCTATTTGGGAGTTGGTTAGGAACACCTCCAAATGCCAGGCTTATCCCAAGCGCTCTTATATGGTTAACACAAGTGCTATTTTCGCTAGCAGAGAGAGATGGAAAGAATAGCAATATTCCTTGGCACCCTATGTTCCCAAGAGCCTTCTAATGTAAAGAGAGGGAGAGTGCTAAAAGGAAAAGGGTTGGCCCTCCCTTCAAAAGGTGACATATATAAAAGGCCAAAGGGTTGACTTTGGTCTTCATTGTTGTTTACACAAGTTTGAATACAACTCCCTCTTCTCTTCCAAGAGTGTTTTGGGTCTTTCCTTGTTTCTATTGTTGTGCCCTTGTGTTTGCCACTCCATCCCCCTTCACTCTCCTCTTCCCTTCTCCTTCTCCCTCCCTTCTTCCCTCTCTTCTTCCCTTGCCCCCTTTCCTCTTTCTCTCATGGAAACACATTGCAACAATCCGAAGGCCACTTGAGTGACACATGCAGATAGCTCGTGCCTTGCATTGCTCTCACAAGGAGTAGCTTGGAGTGGAGGCTCCATCAACATCTCTTCACTAGTCTTCTTTCATTATCTACCCATTGCACAAGGCTTCAAGCTTAACTTGGAGCCTTGTTAGTGGAGTTGTAGGAGAGTAAAGGGTGAAGAAGTGAGAGTTTTGGATGGAAAAGTTAGGAAAGCTGTCATTAGATATTTCTGTTGGAGAGTCTTTTTGATCATTTGAAGCTTGTTTTTTATGTTTCTTAGTGTTTTGAGTCAGTAGGAAGTTAGTTTGTAAGATTGCTAAGGAGTGTATGATGTCTAAACACACAAAAAACAACCAAAAATGATGATTTTTTGCTAAATTTCGAAGTGGTCTTGTGTGGTAAAACTCACCCCTCAAGAAATATTGCATTTTGGCTTGCAAAAGTTGTTTTTCTTTCAAGTTTTTTTCATTGAGTAGGTAGACTAGGTAGTGTAGCACCCCCCTAGCATAGAAAAACCAGAACAGAAACACAAAATCACCAAAAATCAGTCAGTGTAACGTAACTTTTCTCTATCCCCATGGGTTGGTGCATTAGAGCTATCCGCTGATTGATGCTATAACTGTATCCCATCGGTCAAACCTTGATGACCCAGTGCCATATCTGTATCACGCCGACCTAACTTCTGACCATCGTCTAACCTGCTGCCCTGATTAAATGCATGTTAGAGTTGATTATCCTATCAACCTAACAGTCGTCATTGACCCATGGCCATAGCATTTATCCCCACGATCGTTGCTATATCGTTATCTCGCTGATCAGTGTCTTCAATCATCCCCACATCCGTGGCCATATTTGTATCCCATCAATCCATATATTCTACCAACCAGCATGGTAGGCTCATCCCCACACCCGTTGCCATAATTATTCCACCGATCCCATTATCACTCTGACTGCCGCTATTTTTCTATCCCCACACTTGTCACTATAATTATTCCACTGATCAGCACGTTAGTCGTTATCCCGTTGACCCCATTATCCCTACGACTACTGTCTTAAACTCATCCCTACATCCATGGGGATACCATCTGCATCCTATCCTGTCAAACATATGGCATTATGTATCTCGCCGACCGGTGCATTATGCCTATCTCGTCGCCCATTGCTCTACTGGTATCCTGTCGCCTGGTGCGATAACCTATCCCTACAACCATCACCATAGAGCTATCCCTATGACCATGGGGATACCTCTAGGGTAGGTCCACAATATAAAAATTCTAGAACTACAGTTTAGCTTGAGTGTGCCTAGTTAGAGGTCTCATACATGCACTTGGGGTCCATGAGAATTTTGTCCAAGGATCCCGCGCCAGAAGAAAGTGTTTCAAGCTATGCTTAGCCCACCTTTTGCCCTAGTTGGGGATCAGCTGATCTGGAAGCTCAATTTTTTAGCTCCTACTCAGTAAGAGGACCCCGATAGGAAGATCTATCTAGCTCCGACGAGACGGAGAGCTTGGATGATGTAATGCAAGACCCCTCGGGTCCAAGGGCTTCTAAAGCCCCATTCCCTAGTGTGGCCTCTCCCAACTCTCTCGCACCTTCGATAGCATCCAGGCTAAGAGGTACATTCTCCAATATGTTCGAACGTTTAGGCCAAATAGAGTCAACAGACATGGAGAACCCCTTTGTCAGCATGTCTGCAGGAAGGGAAGGTCAGCAACATCTAGTTTTTGAAATGCAGACCAGGACGAAAACCACCTTTGTGGATCCAAGAACCTCCTCCTTTGCAAGGCATCCCCAATGGGAATGCATGGATGATGAAGATTCATGGATGAGGGAATTCAGAGGGCAAGACCCGAACCGAGGGAATGCGAGAGGCTTCTAAGGAGGGGCATCTTATGAACCCCCAACAACCCATGTGCCACCAACTTTCATCAACTATGGGACTCAACAGGCTCCACTCTATCGCCCATTGCATGGAACCACTGTGCCCATGCCCCATGACCCACCCCCTCCTGGAGTACGGATGTTTCCATCCATACCTATTGCACCAATGAATGCGGGCCTTGGCACATCTGTTCCAATGTCGGTACTAGCAACTACATCGATGCCACCACCAGGGCGAGGTTTAAGGCCACCCCTACATCCCATAAGCCCAGAGCATCACTGCCCCACCAGTTGCCCAAACAGTGTTAACTAATGAGGCAATGCACATCTTGGTGTGAATGCCCTAGGAAGGGGGGCCATACCACCTCCACCCGCCCTAGGGATTGCAAACCCTCGAGGAGCAAACCCATAGCTATCTCCAAGTTAATGACCAAATTCCTTGGAGAAGGAGACCCGGTCTCCCATGTGGAGCGATTTGAGCAAATTTGTGAAGCCTTTGGCTAAAACTGTACAAGCAAATGAGCGAGATGAATGACTATTGCCCCTCATCCTCATCGGATTAGCAAAGCCAAAGCTGCATGACCACCTAACAATGACGAATACTACCTCCTTCAATCTATGCAGCAAGGTAGCCATCCATATAAGTGACAATATGATGGACAACGCTAATGCGGATAAAACCACGAATCCCTCAGAAATAGCTCCATTAGTTAGGTCTTCTAGTGTGGAAACGATCAAGAAGGAGACCCACAAGCCAAGGGCTTAGATATGAGTGAGATTGCCTCCAATTTGCTAAATCAGCTAGGCTAACAATGGAGGTCAGGAACCTCCAAGGAAGCACCAAGCAACCCCACTTGTTTCCACGAAGAGACATCTGGTGTGGAGTATGCAATGTATCCCTCCAATGAGTGTCCGTGCCTGAGGGCAAGGTCGGCACTCTATTGCGCATACTGCCATAGGTGGGGAAACCACAATACCTCCCAATGCCAATTTTTGAGGTCCCTCCCCCAACCCCATGTATCAAATGAGACCCCCATTAGCCCTAACAGCTCTGCCTAATCCTCTGAATATGCAAGGTGGCCCTTTGGCTAGTTCAAGACAGTATGGTGCTCAATCGGTTCCATTACTGGCACCCATACTGGGCTGTCAACCTCCACTACCTCATACAACTCTGGTCAATCAAGTATTGGTAGAGGAAGTGCCCAATCACTAGGAGGAGATGGATCTAGATCACGGGCTCCTCGACTACTACCCCTATGAGGAAGGAAGTGGCACCCTCAGTCACTACCTCCTTCAAGAGGATCATCAAGTCCCCATGAAGTCAAGGGCTAGAGACCTAAACTATGTCACCGAAGGCCCCTGATCCAATGCTATACCTACTAGGGTCCCCATAGGGCAAGTGAATGCCCCTACAAAGGTACTTCGAACCCTAACTCCTCCACATCCCAACATGGTTAGACACCATCACGACAATGATGGGGATATCGACCTCTTGGGAAATAACAACAATCAAGGCAAACGCCCCTTGGGAAACTGGAACTTCTCAAATATAATGGTAGGGGAGATCCAACCCGATTCCTCTAGCATTTTGATGCCGCATGCCGAGCAGGTGGAGATCAATCCCATGAAACCAAGGTGGCTTGGTTTCCCATGGCCTTAACTAATGAAGCATCTGAATGGTACCTAGACCTTCTAGTGGAAGAGCGTGCCACATGGGACCTACTTCAAACGAAATTTAAAAGACACTTTCAAACGGAGAGGCTACAAGATGATCCCGCTCTCTAACTAAGCAAGATCGAACAAGGCCAGTGAGAAGATGTACGCACGTACCTGGGTAAGATGAAAAGATTAATTTGCAATGTGGCCCATGCCCAGATGCAAAGTACCTCACGGCATGGTTTATTACAGGACTAAGAAAGAAAATCCGAAAGGATATGAAAAAGATAAGCATTTATGAAATGTTCAGTGCTACTCATGCGACAACCATTGACATCGAGGATGGCATGACCGACTCAGACACTAGCAGTGATGACGGCCGATCTAGTACATGCGATAAGCACTCAAAAAAGGGCAAATCAAAGGCCATTGCCAAAACATCAAATGAAGATCACCTAGAGGCCATGACCATGAAGCTAAAAGAAGACATGATGCAGGCCATGGAACAAAAACTTCACTTGTCTCAGCCGCCAACTCAAACATATCCACGACGAGAAAATGTCTGGTGTCCACATTGCATGGCCAATCATACAGCAAATGAGTGCCCGATCCTAAGAGCAAAGATCACTGCACAAGCAAATCCACCACTAAGGTTGTGGTGCCATATCTGCATCGTCGGCGGCCATGATGAGAATAGTTGCATCTTCAACATGCACAACAACCCGCCGCCTCGACCTCAACAATACCAAGCGGCACCCATGCTAGTATACAAGCAACTGGCACTTGCACAAGCGCCCCCAGCTCTGAGGCTAAATCGTGTTCCTATTCGGACAGAAGTCCCACAACTACTCAGGAATTCGAATCCACGACCATATCCAAGAGCACCAAATCCAACTCCTCAAGCAGTTCCAATACATCAATTACAAGCTGAGGAAATAGACTCACCATTTGAGTATGAAGCAGAGGACCCAGTGTACTATGTAGAAGGTGCAGAGGGTCTAATACTAGTTTATGCAAATCAAGTACGTCCCAACACATATCATGCACCAATCAAGTGCTACGGTTGTGGAGAAAATCACCGAATCGCAGAGTGCCCCCATCGTGGTAGCCCAGCTACTTTCTAACCACTCTACAGAGATTGTGGCATAGGACATGCCTATATGGATTGCCCCATGAAAAATAAGGTTCTAGAACAAACAGAGGTTAAGCCTGACATTCCAATCGGCATCGTTGGGGTGGACCATCAAAGTCTGGGTCTGGCAAGTGTATTATCACAACCTGTAAATGTAATTACATGCCAACAAAAAGAGGCCACCAAGACCCTAACATTCCAATCCAACTAAAGCGACTTCTTAAAAAGAAAGCACAAGTGCCTCCACCTCCGCCAAGTAATGAGCAGCTGAGCTCATCCACATTAACTCCCAAGCCTCAAATAAAAGAAGCTCTATACCCAAATGCAGAGGTGGAGAAGGCTCGCTTTCAGGCATTTCAACATGGGTACAAAAGGAACAAGCTCAATTTGAGGCTGAGAAACACGCTCAATTTGAGGCTGAGAAACAAGCTCAAGACCTAATCCATGACTTGGCCCCATAGAGTTTTGATACTATATTTGAGCCCTTGTTCCAACAATAGACTCCACAACATAATGTACCGCCACCTCAACTTGAAGGAGCCGCACTCTAGCATCTTGAGTTGCCCTGTGTCAATTCCCATCAAAATCCTCCTATGAAATTGTCCCAATCTCTGGGAGAGTTTCAAAGGATGGATTGAACTCGCAAATCCCCCTCCACCTATGAATGACATCAAAGATATCCCTGTGCAGATGGGTGAGAGAGATGATATGCGCAACATTACTATGCCTTTGATCCACAAAGCATATAATGAAGTCCAACCCATAGTGGATGGTGGAGCAGGTGTAAATGTCCTATCAAAGGAGCTCTACGAAGAATGGGGTCTCCCACCAATGCAAAAGGCTGATTTCAACATATGCCTTGCCGATGATTCACAAGCTAAACCCTTGGGAATAGTAAATAGCATGTCCACAAAGATTGCAGGAGTCTGCTTTTCCCTTCAATTCACAATCTTGGATCTCCCCAAAAAATCCTATCAAATCTTACTGGGACGTCCTTGGTTACGGGAAGCATTAGTCCTCCATGACTGGGGAACTCATAGACTGACAATCCAGAATCATGACACCGCAGTCAGGGTGAATGTGGGGATAGGAGCTATAAAACCAATTGTGCCTAGAGTGTTGGATGACACATCTTCAACGACAATCTTAAGCAAATTAGCTCCCCTACAACAGCATGCCATAGCGGGTGACTCACAAGGCAATGTCAATAACTGGATACAAACATTGGCAACCATCGACAATTGCCATTCATTAGACCCCATCTTCTCACAAATAGATGCTAAGGTGCTACATGAAGATCCTCCACCGACACATGGAGAACCAATCGATCTAGAGATGCCATTCCTTATGGCTGTGACCTGGAGTGGGATAATGAACCTGAAGCAGGTACCCATACCAATGATGACTCAGATTTTCCTTGGGACCTCAAAACAGAGACTGAGAATGTTGAAATTGAAGATCAAATCTTTGATAATGACTTAGCCATTCTACATGCCCTAATGGCAGTCGAGCTCCCAAAAGTTGAACCTCTAAGTTGAATAACAGCATAAGATCCCACAAGAAAGCTAAAGGAGGAAATCGCAGAAAAGCCAAGGCCGAGCACTTCAATGAATTCAAACGAGTCCAAACAAGGATCGTCGAATTGTACCTTGCAAAGATAGCTCCTTCAAAATTAGAACCACCGCCTCTTGAATGGTCCCCTGAGGGACTGGAAGGAGTATGCATAGCAAATGAACGCTTACTTGGAAACACCTTACCAGTAGAAAAGTTACCCCACAGTTCCCAATGTAAGAAGTTTTGGAAATATAAGCCACATGTGCGGATGAAGCTCAATCAGGAGACTTTAGAACAAGAAAGTCGAAAAGAGCCTAACAAATTGGTAAATGCAACTATGCCACCCAGTACACATGACACATGTCAGGCTTGTTCAACACCATCAGAGGCCGATCTTCGAGAAGTGCCAAAATACTTCAAGAATTACACAAGTGATAGTGCGCCAATAGCAATGCCAAGACCACTAAGAGAATCTGAAGTTCAAGAAACCGATAGCATTGGAGAAACTCCAATCTATGAGGGACCGGCAAAAACACGCACAATAAACCTCACCCTTGAAGGAGAGGAAGAAAAACTAGTTTTCATTGGGAAATAGCTTCGACAAGAAGATGAAACCAAACTCAAGGCACTCGTAATGGAATACCGTTACTGCCTAGCTTGGTCATACAAAGAGATGAAAGGAATTTCACCAGACATGGCAGTACACATGATACCTATAAGGGAAGGTGCTCACCCTAAGGTAAGTGGACCTTATCGCACAAATCCTAAGTATGGCACCATGGTTTATGACGAGCTAGAAAAAACTCCTAAATGCTGAATTCATATACGAGATAGAGCCCACTGATTGGGTTTCACCCATCGTCATTGTGCCTAAATGCAACAAGAAGCTCAGAATATGCATAAACTTAAAAAATGTGAATGCCACCACAATTAGGGATCACTATCCCCTACCCTTCATAGAAACAGTGTTGGAAAAGGTGGAAGGCTCCGAAATATATAGCTTCTTGGATGGCTTTAATGGCTATAACCAAGTGCAAATTGGTCCTAAAGACCAATCAAAAATAGCATTTGCTATAGAATGGGGTATTTTTGCATATAGAGTCATGCCATTCGGCTTTTGTAATGCCCCAGCCACATTCTAGCGAGTCATGTTCACAGCTTTCAACTCATTTCTAAATAAGTTTTTACAGGTGTTTTTGGATGATTTGTGCATCCATTCAAACAAACAAGACCACTTCAAACATCTTGACGTAGTACTAATCAAATGCAGGGAGTATGGCATCTTCCTAAATCCAACAAAATGCCAGTTCATGGTCACAAACGGAGTTGTTTTGGGACACATCGTCTCTCAACATGGGATTGCAACTGACATGGACAAAGTCAAAATCATCATGGAATTGCCTCCACCTACAAATTCCAAAGGTGTACAGGTCTTTATGGGGACATGTCGACTATTATAGAAGATTTATATTGCGGTATGCCATGATAGCTAGACCACTTTACTTCTACACCCACCATCAAGCATTGCTTTATCTTGTAAACCATCCATGTACATAGGAAGAATACCAGATGGCTCATCTTGCTTCAAGAATTCAACTTCAAAATAGTGGTCTGCAAAGGTGCCAACACTACGTTGCCGATCACATGTCTCGTGTCAAGTCGAGAGAAGAAGCCACTGGAGTAGAAGACGACTTACCAGATGCCACACTATTTCAAATAGATGCTGTTCCAGAGTGGTGTGGAGATATCATTGGGTACTTGATGGCAGGAAGACCACCCCCTGAAATGGAAGCAGTAGATGCCAAAATTTTGATTCTAAAGGCTGCACCCTATCAACTCATTGCAGGACAACTGTATAAGATGGGCAAGGACCATATATGTGTAGTGCCTCATGAGATCATGCCAATGCTGAGTGAAGTCCATGAAGGCATTGCAGGAGGACACTTCCAAGGGGAAGCCACAGCAAGAAAAGTTCTCCTCGCAGGCTACTGGTAGCCAACATTGTGGGCAAATGCCTATGAATATGTAAAAGGCTGTGATGTATGCCAACAAACTACTAAACCACAACACAAAGACTTTAATCCCCTAACAACAGTTGTAGCACAAAAACCATTCGAAAAATGGGGGATTGACTATGTGGGTCCCATACATCTAGTAGCAAAAGGAACATAGGCACGCTACATCATTGTGGCCATTGATTACTTTTCAAAATGGGATGAAGCTAAAGCAATCAGAAAGGCAGATGCCAGAAGCATAGCAAGATTCTTATATGAAAATGTGATCACCCGATTTGGATGCCCCATTGAAATTGTGTCAAATAGAGGCACACATTTTGTCAATGAGGTAATCCAAGAACTCTTGTTTGGCTTCATGGTAATCCATAGAAAAAGCACACCCTACTACCCCCAAGGGAATGGATAGGCCGAATACACCAACAAAATTATATGCATTATCCTCACCAAGGTAGTAGAACCACAGCATTCTGATTGGGCAAAGAAACTGAATGCAGGCTTATGGGCATACAGAACCACATTCAAGGTCAGTACAGGGAGCACACCTTTTTAATTGGTGTACGGCCTTGAAGTTGTGGTCCCACTTGAATTTGTAATACCAAGTCTACGCATAGCCGTATAGGAACGCATGGGAGACCATGAGTCCTTGCAAGAAAGGCTCTATCAGTTGGAGAAGCATACAGAGACAAGACTAGTTGCCTACCATGCCATGACAACAAAAAAACGTAGAAGAAAGGCATGGTTTGATAGAAATCTAAAAGCTAAAGACATCAAGGAAGGCGACTTAGTCCTGTTATACAATGCCAAAGTACACAAGGGGAAACTGAGGTATCTAGGTCAAGGACCCTACCGAGTACAAAAGATGAATCCCATCAGAGCTGTGTTGCTAGAAACATTAGATGGAGTCCAATTCAACACAACAATAAACGGGAGTCGACTGAAGCACTACTACATCAACACGCAAGCCATCCTCGACAAAAATGAAGATTTGGAAAACCAAGTCTTTCTTAGTTAGGATTAGATTGTATCACAAGCACTCACTAGCATATGCACATTTTTGCACGTATAGTTTGCACTAGATTGTTACATGCACACTCACTGGCATATGCACGTTTTTGCACATTTGGAAAGACCTGATCAATTTCGTATTAGGGATGATTGATTCTTAGTTTCCCTATTAAATCCCACAAATAAGCATATAGTTAGACACATCATGTGCACTTACACGATTTTGCATAGGCACATAATAGATTGCATCAATAATAGTATCACACCCTTTCATTCCATACTCTCAAAGCATGCAATGAATTCACAAGTAGGACATGAAGCTATGCCAAAAATCAAGATGAATTGGCAAAAGAGTTTGCAACCTCAGCAACGAGACCCCCGCCAAACATCAAAGCCGTCTCCTATATGCAAAAATATCAGACTTGCATACAAACTTATCTACTACTACAAGCTCAATGATACGGGTGCAATCGCATCCAACATGTATGCAAGATAGCAAGAAATGCAAGCCTCAACAACGAGACCCCTGCCAAACCTCTTCCCAAGAAGATTCGAGGTAGAGTCTACAACCTCAGCAACAAGATCCCCTCTGAAATTCATAGCCGTCTACCCCTCCTTAAGAGGAGATAAGCTTCCTGACTATAGACCACAAATTGTATGTGCAAAAGCATTATAGCAAAAATCACTCACATGCCACAAGCTTAATAATCACTAGGTTACGCATATGGCATCCCAACTCTGAAATCAAAATAAGCCATAACCCAAGGACGGGTAATAAAATGGATCCGGGAGTATGTTGTCTCTGTGCCAACATGGACTAAGATAGAACATAATGTGTATGTAGAGTAGCAGCAAAGCTCCGCTTGTACTTACATGAGACTAGAAATAATCCCTCTTAGAAATCCAACTTGCATGTTCTACATGCAAGTTCTACATACGATTTCTACATGCAACTCCTACATGCAAGTTCTACATGCAAGTTCTACATGCAACTTCTACATGCGAGTTCTACATGCAACTCCTACATGCGAGTTCTACATGCGAGTTTTACATGCAACTTCTACATGCAAGTTTTACATACAACTCCTACATGCGAGTTGTACATGCAACTTCTATATGCAAGTTTTACATGTAGAAAGAGAATGTGTTAGAATTCCTACATGCAGAGAGAGAAGCTCTCCAACTTGTATAAATACCCCATAATGGAATGAAGCCCACACTCTTTTGGACATTGTGTTGAGTTCTACTTTGGTATTCCAAGCAATTGTCTCAAGTGTCCATGCTTCCTTGCACTCCACATCCAAAAGCATGTCCTAACCTTACAACTCCTCCTCCCCTCTCCTCCAACCTTGCAACCCATCCTCTCCTCCTCCTCCCTTCTCCTCCTCCCTCTTCCTCCTCCACCTCCCTCCTCCTCCTCCTCCCTCCTTCTCCTCCTCCTCCCTTCTCCTCCTCCCTCCTCCTTCTCCTCCTCCTCCTCCTCTCTCTTCTTTCCCCCATGCTCTTACACCTTCTTCCTCTCCCACTTCTATGTTCCCCCTAGACCCTTAGTTCGTCAACCCTTAATCTCCATGATCTACAAGGGAGATGAGTTCTCTACCATGTACTCTACTCTAAACCTTGGAACCTCTTCTAAACTTTGGAACCTCTCTCTAAACCTTGGAACCTCCTTCTAAACCTTGGAACTTCTTCTAACCCTGGAACCTCTTCTAAACTTTGGAACCTCCTTCTAAACCTTGGAACTCCTTCTAACCCTACAACCCCCAACGAAGGTGAAAGCCTTCATTACCTCAACCATGATGATACACGTTCCTTTTACACATGCATGCACTATGTTTGCTTACCACACTTAAGCCTACATCTCTCACTAGAACATGACTCGAGGTCCTAAGCTACACGTATACTACAAACGACAACCCCAATATATCTGTGGGTGACAAAAAGCCTCGAAACCCTACATACTGAGAATACCTTGCTCTTCGTATGGATCATAGGAAAGAGCCAATAGTACTATATTTCTTGGGTAAATACTGGACCATTGACCTAGTTCCAGTCACTATCAGGTAAAAGGGGGCATGGTGACCACATTTGGTTATGGGATGGCCTCGAGATGGCCAATGCCCTCGAGATATTCAATGGGATGCGAGTGAGTGGTTTTGGCCTATATGGGTAGGACACTCAAATATGGTGGAGGAGGTGCCCTTATACTCATAATGACATACATTGGTTGATGTCTTCAATTGGAAGTGCTAGCTTGGACCCCCTTGATGGAGTGGCATTGGGTGAAGCAACTGGCTAACTAGGACATTATCTCCCATTTTTTGTCACACTATCGACCAGCTGCATAGACCATGGAAGAGCTTCTATTTCTTTTGGATAGTGTTGCATGAAGGTTTTCCCATTGGCCCTTGGCTGGAGTAGATGCTAGTAGATTGAGGATGCCATTGTTGTGCAGACAAAGTTCTAGAGACAATCTTGCATTATTTATAGGGTTGCCTATAGCACAAAGGATCTAGATGGGTGCCCTCTAAAGTGTTGTGAACACATGAGGAGCACACTATGGCATAGCAATACTTCACTTGGGGGATGGTTGCATGTTCAATAGAAGGGTTTCGTGCCTTCTCCATTGATCTAGTCTCTCTAGTCTACAAGATCCAAGGGCCAGCGGGTCTTTATAATAAAGGCATAAGATGTGACACCTCCTTCTTGCCTGCAAATTTTGCCTCTGCTAGAGGATAGTGTTTGGGACACATTGTCCCCACTAGCATTAATACCTAAACCATCTAGATTGTCTATTCTTCCATTTTGTACTGGGAGACCATCAAGCTCCCCCAGTAGCCACCCTTGTCATCATCTAATAGGATATCATTTACATCCTGTGTGCCATGTAGGAGCATTGTACTTCAAGATCTAGGGTGATGGCTGGAAGGCAAGATAATTTATGTGAGGCTTGGCTTGCAAGTGCCTTTTATGTTTTTACTGAGACTATGGGTTGTTAGCCCTATTCCAAAGATTCCCTAGGCATTAATAGAAATTTATTGTTTCTAGGAAAATAGTACCCTCGATAGAAATTATATAAATGCATATCTTAAGCCTCATCACTGACAACATCATTCCTATCTCTATATTAAACACCTCTCTCAACTAACAAAGAATTCAATAAAATATTTAGAACACATCAAGAAATAAAGAAGGGAAGCAAATTTATTGAACTTGATGCTGAACATGGGAAGTCAAACACAAGGCCTATTTTCAAAAGCATCCAAAGGCAATAGAATTCACAATAAAGCAACCCCATGAGACAAACTAATGGGCATCATCATCTAAATTCAAAATCAAATTTAATAAGTAGATAATAATATTATGCCAATAGTTTTAGCTCTCCTACTACATAATCATATGCAACATCTTAGAAATGGGAACTTACAATAAGGATATCACTCAAGCTTACTGCAATCAACAAAAGCAAGGTGAATTCTTGTTACAATCAACATCAATTAGCAATTCAATAGGGTCTACCTTGTTAGACTCTATCGAATAAAGTAACATCTCTCCCTCCTTGCGTGACGATTCAATAGAGTCTACATTGTGTAGATAGAATCCACACATAACACACAAGGGGGGAGAGATGCTCATGAACTACACTCCTTTATTTTATGAAATGCCAAGCCTCTATTATTCCACACACTACACCGTAAATTCTTCCTACATGCCATTAACAAGAATGTCCTTAAGACCCTTTACACACATGCTATAAAGATTCCACCTCATCAAATCTATACCACCCCATAGCCATACACCCATGGTGTATATACATCGACAATCTCCCCCTTAGACTCAACATGAGCTTGTACATCACATAGCCTAAAGCCTCTAAAAAGCAAAACTTATATTTACCTAATGACGGTAAGAATATCTACAACTTGTGCATCCATCTTGACATATCTCATGTTAATCTCTCCACTTATCACCTTCTCTCTGATCTAGAGATAGTGGACCTTTCTATGTTCATTCCTTGCATGGTAAATGGGATTCATGACTAGCATTATAGTACTTATGCTATTAGTATATCGCAAGTAGACCATTAATGCATACACAAACTCATGTAGGAGTAATCTCAGCCAAGTTTTTTCACATGTTGTATGGTAGCCCCTCTATACCCAGCTTCCATGCTAGACAATACAACTTGGGTTGTTTTCTGCTGATCAAACTAATCACACCACTTCCAAGAGAGAATGCATACCGACCAGTTGATCTCCTATTATTGATGTTGCTAGCCCAATTACAGCAAGGTATCCATGCACCAAATGTGCAAGAAATGGTACCACCAAGTACTCCCACAGGTATGCAATCAAGGGTACTAGCCTAGTAATGGTGAGATATATTAGGCTTCCAACTATCTTCCTAAACATAGTGACATCCTACAAGTAGTGGGCATCATCAACCATCTTTGCATTTTTCTAAAGAGTAGTTTCAGCCGGTTTGCATGCTATCATACCATATTTTTCCACAATATCCAAGGCATATTGCCTTTGAATCATCCAAATACCATGAGGAGTATCAATTACTTCAATACCAAGAAAGTACCTAAGCTATCCTAGGTCTTTCATGTCAAATTCCATTGCCAACTATTTCTTTGTGGTTGTAATTCCTGCATCATAGTTGCCCATGATGATCAAGTCATCAACATATATGATTATGTTCATGATTTTGACTCCTTTTGTTGCACATACAATGAATAATCAGCTTTGGACTATATGAAGTTGAATCTCAGTAAGTTTTTGCTTATCTTGCCACACTATACCCTTAGTGCTTGTTTCAACCCAAAGAGCATTTCTTTAAGCTTGCACACGTGCATTGGAAACTTAGGGTGTTGTGTAGCCTCAACGGTGACTCACGTGTCATGGGGATCTTGAAGGAATGTTGATGGAGCCTCCACTCCAAGCTACTCCTTGTGAGATCAATGCAAGGGACGAGCCATCCGCATGTGTCACTCAAGTGGCTCCCAGATTATTGCAATATGTTTCCACGAGAGAAAGAGCGAAGGGGGAGAAGGGAGAGGAAATGGAGAAGGAGAGAAGAGAGGAGAGAGGGGAGGGAGAAGGAGGAAGGAAGGAGAGAGTGAAGGGGGATGGAGTGGCAAACACAAAGGCACTACAAGGGAAATCGGTCCTCGTCCGATCCTCAACATGGCACACTCAACAAATCACAACTACATCAGCCCAAGGGCTCCTTGGTTGAGAAGATAAGCTACAAACACTATGGAAAGTCAATACACCAATTAGCATCAACAACAAATCCCACTAGCAGAGCCAAAATAGAATAGGGCACTAACTTATGCCTAAGTCATCATCTAGAATTTGAGTTCACACATGGAATGACAAGTGGTTCTCCACAAGCAGCTCTTGAGGATGCATTCAACTCCAGGATGAAGGTAGTTACACCAATATGGGTTTGGATGAGTTTCTTGTGACTCTTAAAGCTTTTTATCACATTCCTTTACTAACATCACCATTAACTATCTAACTTCTTTCAGTTCTAGCTTACAAGCCTTTCCTAGTATCCCCCTTCTATAAACCTCTTCAGCCATAGTCCTTATTTTAGGGGTTTGTATGGTGTATTATCAGACTTAGACTCATCTCGATTTGATGAATCAGACAAATAAAGCTTCAGATGGTGCCACAACATTATTGGGCTCAAATACTTCCAAGCAAAGCTCTCAATGAAATGGATTTGAAAGGAACTTCAATGTAGAGAAGCAAGATAAAATTTCATGCACAGCTCTAGATGTTTAAAGATGGCATGACAAAGACATAGTCTGATGAGAATCCATTAGAAGGCCCACTCAAATCAAATATGGGACTTAAGAGGAGCGTACGAATGCACTTTACTTACTCTGTTAACACTAACACCACTAGGATCTTACATCAATCCCTACTAATACCTTCTTCCTAATAACTTACCACTTAGATTTTTCTTTCTTTTTCTTATTCCTTCTTTGAATGGTCACAAGTACTCAACTTGGCTCACTCAAACCCTGAGGTGCTAGTTCCTAAAGAATCACTCATCCATACTTCCAACAATCATTTTATAACAAGGAGCCACTACATCCCTCTGCTACAATAGACCAAAAGAAGATTCGCCTAATGAACAAGAAAGACTACTTTGCATGATCTTCATTGTTGAAAACACTCCAACAACCATGAACATTGCATGATCCAGAGGACTGGATCGAGATCAAGAAGGGGGGCATGTTAACCGATTGGTTAACAATATGCCACCGCTAGTTAGTGATGTGATTTGATGGACAATGGCAAGTTCGAAGAGTCAAGATTGTCTTGGAGCTAGATGGGCCCAAGAGGATGGTAAAAGAATGAGAAGAGAGAGTGGTATACAGAGATCCAGGTTGGCCCCCCCTTCAAAAGGTGACTTATATAAAAGGCAAAATGGTTAACTTTGGTCTTCATTGTATGCAAAAGTTTGGAATACAAGCTCCCTCTTCTCTTCAAAAGTGTACCTAAGCCTCCCACATGTGAGCAGAGAGGTAGGACTTTCACATGTTATAACTTTATTACTCTTTATGGATACACTAGACCTAGCACTTGGAACTAAGTTTCTATTCACCTAAATGGCCTTAGTACCTACGAGTATATCAATGTAGTGACATATTGACCAATTGTGACCCAAACCTAGCAAGAACATCATTTTGTAGACCACTAGAGGAATATGAATTGTATAGCTATTCGGGACCTCATGTAAGTCTGATAATCACTTCAAAGGAGATTCACTAAGACATCACTGGAGATCTTTGTTGGCAAGCAATTGTCATACCATTGGCATTAACATTGCTTGAAGTTCTTTGGGATCCTTGATTGCAATAGCAGATTCTTTTTTGGAGCTACTCTAGCTTTAGGACCGAGGTCTTGTGGATATATCGTTGGCATGTTTCTTGCTGTCAATGTTGCACCATTGAACATTGCAATCTCCCATATGTACCACTTTTATGATACTCATCGTAATAAAGTGATATATGTTCTATGTATCAAATGTGAGTAGGATCGCAATGTCTAAGAGATCTATTGCTTTTGTTGAGCCCAAGTTTTAACTGATAAAGTTGTTAGGAATAAAGATTATTCGTTGTTCACATTGGAAGGTTCTTGTGGGACTTTCGTTGTGATGGGCATTACTGGTATGGCCAATTCTTATGTAGCTATCCTGATGATAGATACCAAATTTATCTATAGTAAGGAAGGTTCTTGTGTGACTCCCAACATGGATTCAACATTTGTCTTGGCAGATTCTTGTGTTAGTGTCTCTTTTTTCAAGGCAGGTTCTTGTGTTACTACTAGTTGCCTTGAAGATGATGCAATAAATTGACATGCCTCTTGATAGACTTGCAGTCGAGCAGGTTCTTGTGTTATTGTCTCCCTTTTTGAGATAGGTTCTTGTGTATAGCTACTCAAGAGAGGTAGATGACTTCCTTTGCATATGATCCTCCTGCATTGGTTCTTTTCCCTTGTTCTTGCAAGTAGGTTCTCACTATTCTTGGCATCCTTGTTGCTGAGTAGGTTCTTGTGACTAATACTAGTGAATCTGCACTCACTGATGCTTTTGTATTGATAGATTTGGGCCTCCGCTCCTACTTTTGCAATGGAGATGGTGTTCATTTAGGCTTAGGGCAAGCATGGATGGGCTATTGATTGCTCTTGTGAGGCTTGGGTACCCATATATAAGAGTTGCAAAGGTAATATCCATGGGGCTCAAGTAGTCTTGTGGGAACCCATTGGTAATGTACCTGCCTTGTTGGATGGTGCCGTCTACTTCTTTGATGTTGATGTTGATGTTTGTTGTTTACATGAGGGGGTGGCTAGTGATGGTGAGGTTTGATGTTTAGAGGAGGGGATGGCTTCATATGTTGAGGTTTCTTTGGAATCCAAAAATATGATTCACCCTCAAAGTATCCTTGAGCCGCCTTTAATAGATACATTTGGACCCATACTTGCTTGGTTGTTCTTCTTCTTTGTTTCTTTTGTTGGTGAGGTGCTTGTTGAGGTATGCATTTCATCCAGCATGGCTCTAGACATATCTCCAATCACTCTATTTTTCCTTTCTATAATAGCATATATCACATGTGGGGTGCATCTGCAAGTAACCCAACTCTTTATGCCTTGACTATACAAGAACTCATCAAACTTATAAGACATGTACTCTCCACCATTATCTATGCGGAAGCATTTTATGTGACAGCCAAGCTCCTTCTCAACGATTATTTTGCATTGGCAAAAAGGTTTGAAAGCATAAATCTTTGCTTTCAAAAAATATACCCATATCATGTGACTTGAATCATCTATAAAGGTAATATAATACCTTGCTTCTTTTGGGGTCACATTATTTGTAGAACTTCAAATATCGGAGTGCACTATTTCCAAAGGATACCTAATCATTCTTCACCTCTTTGGAAATGGCAAACTGACATACTGGGCATACATGGGTGAAATCCAAATGTCCCAAAATAGGCAACCCTTTCACAAGCTCTTTCATTTGGATCTCCTTCGACCTTCTATAATTCATATAGCTAAGCCTTTTATGCCATAATTCAGCCTCTTGATCTTGTTTATGGCCACTTTTTGCAAACATACCTTGTTGTAAAGAAGGTGTTCCTACATCAAAAGTAAATAGTCTTCCTTTCATATGGCCTCTTGCAACAACCAATGTTCCAACTTATCATTATAAAATTATTCCACAAAGCATCCGAATTTATTGAATCTCGCTTGATAATCTTGATCAGCCATTTGACCCACTAATGCAAGATTCTTAGTAATGGTGGGAACATATAACACATCCCCCAAAGTGTTCCCTACACCAAGTCTATCAACCAATAGAATATTCCTAATGTGGGTGATTTTATGCATGGTATCATCCCTCGTAGCCACAAACTCACCATTCGGCATCTTATCTTTATGAGTGAAACACTCACCATGTAGGCCATATGATTGGTGGCACCCGAGTCAATAAACCTATCATCACGGGGATGACATGCTACCCATAACATGCTCCATGCTAAATAAATGAGCTCCATTCTATGCTCATAATTGAACTCCCTTTGGCGAACATAATTGTTATATTGATGCCTTCCACCACGGCCTCTATAGCTAGAATTTTGTTTGGCATAGAAATCACTCTCATAATGACCATATTTTCCAAAAATTTAATGGCATTTCCAACTTGTTGCACATGGATGCCCCCACCCCCCATCCCTCTTTGCATGTAACCATGACTTCTTGGCACATATTCATTTTTGTCCATATTGTGTTCATAAGCATATGAGGCTCTCCCATGGCCTCTCGAGGGTCCATTCCTCCCTCTAAGATCACTTCTACCTCCCCTATGATAGAATTATCTCTTCCACTATTACTTAACCCTTTTATTCCAAGCTTCACTTCTTTTGTCGTGTGTAAAGAAAGTAGATATTCAAAATCGGGCATAGTACCTCTCATAGAGATAGATTTGCCTAAAGACATATATTAAGGCCCCAATCCATTCATGGTGATGGACACCAAGTCATCATCCTTCACATTGGAATCAATGGAAGCCAAATCCTCTGTGATTTGCTTAATTTTAGCAACATAATATGTAATACTTCTATTACATCTCCACATTCCATGAAATCTTTGCTTAAGCTGAATTTTTATTGCTTCGATGGTTGTACCATACATTTTTTGAATTATATCCCAAGCTTCTTTTGGAGTGTTGGCCTTCTTGATCTGTGGAATGAGAGTTTCTGAAATGCATATTGATATGCAATGTGACACTTTCCTAGACTTCTTAACCCAAGTCCTATATGCCAAATTTTCCTCCTCTGTTGGTTCCTTCCATGGCAATTCAGGGCATTCATCTTCACCAATAATCAAACCCCATAATCCTCCTTCTATGAATAAATTTTCCATGGAATAGGACCAAAAACTAGAATTTTCTTTGGTGAATTTGTGTAACTTGAGAGGTTTTAGCCATGCTTGATTCACAAGCCTTATGCATATAATTGCTTCCAAATGTAATTCAACAATACCCAAAGTGTTGGCACATTTTTGAATTTTCAGCACACCAATTTTCACTCACTTCATGTGAGGCATATAGCATCCAAATCTGAAATTTGCCCTTTGCCACAAGTACTTAAACTTAATTTGTTTGTGAGCATTCAATAGCATCAATTGTTAACATCCAAGAGTCCACTTTTGGGCATCAAATCATGCATTTGCCAATGCAACCATAGCATTTTTCACTTTCTGTAAATGCATGCATTAAACGAACCTCAAAAGCATCGCAAACTTGCAATAGACTTCACTCTCCATTGTATTTTGTTTCAACATTATACATTTCCTCATGTCCTTCCTGCTATCATAATACATACATTCTTATATTTTCCCATGTATTTATAGTTTTGTAATGTAGCCTACCTTATGCTATGAGAGTTGAGAGACTCCATTTGGTATTTTTATATTCGTATTCACTTTATGAGAGAGAGAGAGAGAGAGAGAGAGAGAGAGAGAGAGAGAGAGAGGCATAAAACAAAGGAATAACTAATACAAAGATCATCATGAAAACTTTGAGACAAGGAAATAATAATGAGATAGGAGAAAGTTAAAAGAGAAGGAAAACTCAACTATTAAGGAGGTATTATTACCTTCTTTTCCCCAACATTGGAAAATTAAAGACGAACGATGAAAGAAAAATTGGGAAAAAATGTGAAAAGGGCGACTTAATCTATTTTAATTTGGTTCTTACATACAACCACCAAACTACGATATGCACTATGAATTTTTGTAAATGTTTCCAAAATGTGGAATGCATTGAATGTGTTGCTTAAAATAAGATAAGAAAGTAGTATAAACCTTTACATGAAGGCTTAACTTTGATAACGATAATCATACTAATTTGAAAACAAGGATATAAAGGGAATATGAATAAAAATCACATCTTAAAATAACCATTTTGTATCTTATTAAATATGGTTAGAATCGATAAGGATGAAAAATGTCAACATCCAAATGCTTTTAGATTATGAAAACTATGAAAGATCCACATTTTGCCAAATTCAGGGACTTGAAAACACACCCTATTTGATTTTCAGAGCATTTTACCAGGAATGAGTCACACTCATAAATTTTGGCTAGCTTAATTGATTACATTCATGACCCATTAACTAATTGTTCATTATCTCCATCAAAGATCACTCTATAAATTTTATATGCCATCTATCCAACTATAAGATATACTTGTTGAGCTTGTCATCGTTGATTCCATACGTCATTTAAATTAGAAAGAGTATAGTCACCAAAGCATGACAAAATGCTATATAACATCCTCATGGGCCATGCAAAATTAATTTGAATGAATAAATAACAATTGTATTTATTCACTAAAGTTGTTTGTCCTATCCACTAGATACAATTTATTCCATAGTTTTGCGGTGAGGGAAGCAAAGTTTGTTTATATAGATTCTTTTTCTTACGAATATTTATTGTAGAAATAGCATATTTCTCTTGCATAAGGGATTACTCTTTAAAAAGCAAATTATTTTTAAAATAAATATGATAGATTGCTCCACACACACAAATGCAAGCCATACTCACACCTCATTATATTTTATATAATTTGAACATTATTTAGTCTATCTAATATCTACGTATAGCATGGAACCAACCTATGAAACATGCAAAGTGCTATCATCATGAAAGGTAGTGATCGGCTAACACTCTTTCCCATATAGGTATCCAACCTCCATGCCCACATTCTCCCTCCCCCACTCCCACACCTCACTACCTTAAAAAGTAATCGGAAGCATGATAGATTGACTTAAAGATCCACTTGCCTCTATTTGCTAACCTCAATAGATATGAACCTAAATACCATAAACAATGTATTAATCACCTCTTGTCATGTCATTGTATGTGTATGGTGTGCAAGGAGAAGTCACACAATTTGAAAAATGTGTTTTGTTTCCCTAGATATCACATCATTACCCACATGCCATTATCTTTCTTGATATATGATCTCATATGATGGCCTCTTCTAAAACGAACATTGGTGTCATGGCATGCGTTGTCACAAAACAAATATTTTACAAGATTGTCCATCCTTCATTTGATTTGCTACAAAATCTTTGGAAAATGATTATCCAAAAGCTGTTTAACAAAGTTAGTAATATAAGAGCAACTTCATTATTTTATTATGGCTTCTCTCCCAAGATTGTCGCACTTCACTTGATGATGCATTGTCTACGATTGAGATCTTCTAGACATGATGAATTGATGCCAAGATAAAAAATGATCCCACAAAAAAGTTATTATTAGTGGATTTGGTAGTTAGAAGATTGTGAGCAGCCATAGTCACTTTAAAATTTGTCCTTAGACTATATAAGTAATGAAGAGGTTAGTTATTTTGACTTCATTGCTTAGAGGGTTATAGTAGCATAGCCTACAAATTGGAATGTTTGCTTCCTTTGAATTTAACTTCGAGATTGTCTTGTTCGATCGCTTCAACATATAGGCTATTCTCATTATGCTGTGTGAGGCACTTGGAATGTTTGCTTCAACTTCAAGATTGATTTGTCCAATTTCTTCAATTGAAAAATAGTTTTCAATATCCTTATTACTTTATGTAAGGCATTTGGATGATCTGACCTATTCAATAACATAATCTTATTGGTTTACATATAACTTTGCTTACTTGAAAGGTTTAATAGATTTGCACGTTAATCCTTAATGTGATAGCATCTATGATAAAAGTCCTTTTAGCATTCTTGTCATTATTTGATTACATAATAAACACATCAAATCTTTCAATAGTATCATGCAGAGTAAAAATTATCTATTTCACTTTGTGCAATGTGAAATTCACATTCCTTGCTTTTAAAAGTAAAGAAAAAGCATTGCTTGGTTTGTCACATCTTTAGCTCCCACCTCCTCCCTGTGTAGCCATGCATTTTATGATTAAAAAAGATAATTGCAATTGTATATGTTCCAACCTTGTTGTATAAGTACTAAAGATTATTAGGATTAGTGTATGTGAGTTGATAAGTGATAAAATGCACGTTATTGAAAAATGTGGGGCTAGACTTGCAAAGTAGCCAGTATCTTAGGTTTGGGTAAGATGGCACTAGACTAGTTATGAAGTAGTCATTGACTTGGATTTGGATATGGGCGAGATTGGCACTAAATGTAGATTTGTAGAGGTGGGATAAGCAATTTATCATGCGAGACAAAGTGCAAGCAAATAAAATAGAAAAATATGTTTGAAGGAAAGGATCCTAAAAATGGGTCTGCTTTTTACCAAGACTCGATTTTGCAACAGAGCATCTTGTTAAGTTTTATTGTAGAACATAAAAACCAAATTGATGGGCAAATGTAAGAAATGCCTAAAATATCGAGAGAACAAAAGATGATAAATTTAGCGAGCCTTAGCATACATCAAAGGGATTTGCTGAATGGGTTGAACAAAGACAAGGATGTCTTGCCAAAACAAAGTCATTATTTAAGACAAATTGCTCATATGGCGAAGGGAAAAAGGCATGTTATACTTCTCAAAAAATGATATACTAATGACTGGGGCACCCTAAACATACCTTTATGTAATGAAGGATGCCCTTGGAAATTAGATATAGTGCCACTATGCAAAAGTTGTGTGCATGTGGATTCATGCATTTGCGTGTGCCATGTTTGTGTGCATGTGTGCATGTGCATGTAGTCATGGTTTGATAAGCTTGCAAGCATCTTGAGAAATCATTAAACTCATTTGTTGAAATAACTTTCCACTCTGATAACCTTCAAATGAATAAAAATACTATTCTTTGACAATTTAGGATGCATGTAAAAAAAAACTAAGGCAGTTCAGCCCTCTTATCATGTGACTAGGAGCATGAAAACATATTTAGCTTTCTATCTAAGAATAGAATAAGCAACAATTTAGGGTTAAATTTTGAACAAACCAAGGTGAATTACCTAGTTATACCTTGATCTATATGGTTTAAAGCAGACAAGAGTTTGAAGCTTTATATGCTTATCTTGTTACTTAGGGGTTCTTGTGAAATATTTCATAAAATTTACTCTTCATCTTTTATTCACTATCCATCGGATTTGTAGGCTTTTGTTCTTCCTCGGATGTAGGTCATTACAAAAGATACTAAATTTCATAGCTCAAGAGAACTTCTTCTAGGACTATGCTCCTGGAAAGTAGAAAAGCCACCCAAACCAAGGAGAATTACTTAGTTATAACTTGATCCATAACTTTAAAGAATACAAAAGGTTTGAAGATTTAGTTCTTGATTCACTTTATTCTCCTTAGATCTCAAATTGTAATGACATTCTTCAAAAAAAAAAAAAGTCACCTCTCGATGATTCATAGGCTTCCTTTCTTTCCTAGTCTTGGGTTACTATGGGAGGTAATAAACTCCAAGCTTAGGATCATGCTTGTGGAAAGCGCCTCTTGTGCACTACATGTGAACCATGTAGCTAGATGCTCACCCATCTATATTGTTTTTGTGTGTTGAAGTCATATTTGGTGTGATTTCAGATGGCTAGGGGCAGCCTCGAGGCTTCATTTGGTGTTGAACCGTCTTGCAAGGTGGGAGGGACTAGGAAGTGAGGTTTAATGTGGAATCCAAAGCTCTATTTGAGTTGGAATGTTTTTGAATTATAGGTAACGACATAGGCCTTGCCTAAGTAGGCGCATACCAATTGAACTACGTGTGGGAACCTGTTGGTTCATGGGGAGGGTGGGGGGTGACCACCTTACAAGGTGTTTATGCCTCATTTTAGAGGGAAGTTGTTAACAAGTGGTAGAAGTCTCTAATTAGGTATGAATAGACAAGTAGGCATTTTTTAATGCATTTTCTAGGCTTTAATGTGTGGAGCTCTACCCTAGTTCATTTTGAGGGCGCAAGGGTCAGAACTTGTAGTAGCTTCTCATGCCAAAAGGATATGTTGCAATTGTTTTGTGCCAATTGTAAGCATGCTATAGTTGCGCCTATCTCTCCTATTGTTGAATTGAAGCTAAATCTCTGATTGTCTTGTAACATGATATATGTGGGGATGTGGAACTTTGTGTGAAAGAATGATGACAACTATTGGGATTTTATATCGTGAGATGCGCATCTGCTTCGATTTTAGAGGGAACAAATACAATCGAAAAAATAGCATGGTGGATTAAGATCGACCCCTCTATGATGCGAGAGGAGTGGCAACTGAGGTGGTGCGGGTCCGAGTTGGCTACCGGTATTTGAATCCTACAGGGATGCCCCTATGACTTCAAGGTGTAGGCGACGAGCGGTTGGCCGCAAGCAGATGGCCTCGGGTGTGTGAGAGAGCGGGCGAGTGTGTGGTGCCAAAAAAAAAAGAGGGGGGGGACAAGAAAGATTGAGTCCTCTATGTAAGGGGGAGGGAAGTGGTGGGGAGTTTGCGTGTAGGATGGGAATGGATTGTGGAAGCGTGCAAGGGTCTCAAGTTGATGTACTTGTGGAGGCAGGAGCATGGGGATGAGAACTTTAGAGGTGGTGGGGAGCATTAATAAGTTGATAGTGGTTCCGAACTGCGTTCTAAATAGCGAGCTAATGGGCATGCTACCTACACAAAGGTAGGGACCAAAGGAAGAAAGGTTGACTGAACTGATTAAATATTAAAAGCTCCCAAAAGCGCGAAAAGCCCTTAAAAGAAAAGAGTCCAACATGAGGGGTCCATAGGATCCTCTTCTTTCCAGTCCGCGTCAGCGGTCCAGTTGGGGGGCCCCCATGATGCCAGGCTGGAGAGCAGGCCAGAGATTATCATAATAACCCACAATTATGGCACGTAATTAACCCTGGGGGGAAAAGTAATTACGCCACCTACTTGCTGGCATCGTGGACACTGGACGGCCCCCCGGCACGCGCGATCTTCAGGCCCTGACATTCCCGATGCACCATCATCATCATCGTGCCATGATGTCCCCCATGCCCTCATGCCACACATGCCACATGCCCTCCCCCCATCCCCCTGTACGGCCCCCCCGCATGATGCCCCCCCCCGACATCCACCCCTTACCGTCATCATCACCTTCATCATCATCATCATCATCTTATGCGGCGGCTTAGTCCTTCTCATCATCATCATCATGGCCATTGCATGGGATCGCGATATTCAATGAGTTCTTTTTTTTAAACTAATCCAAAATAATTAATCGTAAATTGTAACGGAGGAACCTATGGCGCCAATTTACCAACAACCACCGCCAAAAACAACAAAAACTGGTCAAAATGGAGCGTTAATTAATTAGAGACTCTCCATAAGACTTGAACCCCCATCGCCACTTCAAAGACGCACTGCCGATTGCAAGGGGCCAACAGCGCGTGGCCTGCACCTTGAAGACATAGGAGTGCTTCTTTGCACAAGATCAAAGGTAGCTTTCCATACCACCTAAAGGAGATTGCCTCCTATTCCTTCTAAGATGACACTAAGCATTTCTGCCAACTCGATAAACCTTTGCATGCTCCATCGTTAAAATTGCACATGCAGAAATGGTGAAAACGAGTGGTGAATCTTTTTTTAACTTGCAACTAAAGGGCTTGCATGCATAGGTTCTCTAAGGTTGCTTATTTTGGTTGTGGTATTAGTTTCCCTTGGAAGGATTGTTCTGCTTGCATGAGTTGTACAAGGAGCTCCAAATGTGAGTGCTAGCACTTCCAGCTTTCAACACCAGTAGGGCAAAGTGGAGCTTGGGGTTGCAAGACACTTGAGGGTTCAACCTTCTAGTTGAAAGAATGAGCAAAACAAACCAACCTCAAAGAGCATTGGTGTTAGTAATCATAGGCATAACTAATCTACGAAAGTGCTTTTGATGTGCTCTTAGTGCTTTCCCTAGTAGAGTGGGGTTAGAGGAATGTAACCTGATTGATTTGGCAATGTGGGAATGTGTGCTAAGAACACATTTCCATGTCTAGGAGGCTCTTGCTGATCTTTGCTCCTTAGACGTTGGGCATCGGATGCAAGAAGTTGTTCCCCTATCTTCCTTGATTTGAGAAAGGTTGAAATATCAAGCATGAACGGTTGAATCCAACCTTGCTACTGGCAAGAACCAGCATAAATTTGGCACTACCCCATTCATGCAACTACTAATATCACTCCTGATGGTGATGTTAATGGAGCTCGTCTGAGCTACTCAATCCTTGGCATGGCTTCTAGGAATGTATCAAATTTGGTTTGCTACATTTGAAGGGTGATGAATTTGCCCAATAGGGGAATGTGCTCTGAGAGCTTGTTCCCGTGTGAAGGCTGGCTCCAAATCAGAGGTTTGGGGAAAAAACTAGGTTGCGATCTCATTTCAGTCCACATGATAGTGGTTTTGAATGAATTCACTTGCTATAGCTAGCTTCCCACAAAATTGCATAGCCTTCTCTTGCACAAAATTACTGAAATCATTGGGTTGCAGCTAGTTAAAGGCAGTCATTACGCTTGTTTTTTTTTGTGAGCCCCTCCTTGGAAGCAAGGGGCTTGAGAAAGACTTCAGTGGAGCTTGCAACCCAATAGCTTGGTGTGAACAATTTGATTATAAACCATGCTCTGTGGTTTGTAATGCAGGCCTTTGGCATGCATGAACACGCTCCAAGGTGATCTTTGAGGTCTTGTTTCCACGCCATGGAAATATGGTGCTCATTTGGGCTCCGGTGGTAAGAGGAATGTCAGCATTAGGTCCTCGATTAAGAGAGAGTTCTTGCGATGGCAACTAGCCAAGGTTTGATGCGTTCCCACCTCAGCCCCCAAGGTTTCGTTGATAGATTTTTGGCATTGCAAGTGCTCTGGTGGAGACAGAATTTCTTCCTCTCCACCTGGGCATTATGGGGCTTGTTTCTTTTTAAGAAAAATATAGGCCTTATAACTTTCATACTTCCAAAAAAAGCTTACTGAGTTCAGCGATCGATCTACGCTCTTCAATCGCGGGGACAGTTGCTATGTTATGCTTGCAATTGCTAGTGTTTGTAGCATATTTGCCAGCCCTGGTGTACATGCAAAAGCTCCCTAAAGCATATTAAAAGCTAGGCGAGGGTTGGACAGCATGATTGAACGGGTCTCTTCGAGCGGCTGCCACCAGTGACTGCAGTTACCGGACGTGGGGGCGAGGTTGATCAAAAGGCTGACAGACTCATCTTGCCACCGAGGTACGATAATAATCGGGAGCGAGGGATCTCGTTCCGGCACCGGAAACGAGCACGCATGTGCGGGTGAGGTGTGGAAAGAGGGGAGGGGGGGGGAGATACACCCTTAATTCACAGGAAATGGCCGGCCATGCATCATGTGATACATACTAGTGGAGATATACATATGTGGAATGGGCACGAATAGTGAAATGGCTGCTAAAGTTGGGGGATAAGTTGTTATAGTTGGGTAAGTGTGGGGTATAGTGGGAACGGAAGCTTTTCTTCCTGTTTTCTCTTCGTCGTCGTCGTCGTCTTCGTCTTCGTCTTCGTCTTCGTCTTCGACTTTCGTCTCCGTCCGAGCTTCGACCTCTCTCTGCTGCGCCATGCTCTCCTCTCCTCCTCCTCCTAGGGTTTCTTCCTCGACCTTCACCCTCGGTACTCTCTCTCGCTCTCTTCCTTTCTTTCTTGATTTTGCTCGCACTTCCTTCCTCCTTTTTCAGCTCCCTTTGCCCTTTCCCTCCGCCCCTTCCCCCTAGCCGGATGTTTTGCCTCGGCGTGTTTCATCTTGTGTCCTCCCGTTTGCCCTTGCTTGGCGCGGCGAAGCTACATAGGAGAAGCATTGCCCGAGTTTGTGTACAGTTCGACAACGGAGCTCGAAGGCCTCGGAAGTGGACGTAGCCGAACGCCCGTGCTTACGCCGAGGGGGAAGATCACCGCAAATTTTTCCTACGTTCACTTAACCAAACGGCGAGCGGATACCGAAGAAGGAATCTAATAAACGAAGTAGGTGTTCTAGAGGAAGACGAGGTTGCAAGATTGCGGACAGAAACGTTCCCCCCCGAAGCTACGCTACCGGGACAGCGCCAGTTTTCGAGTATTTCGTAAATTGAAGGTTGCAGACGGAAAAGCACTGGGAATCCTTGTTCTCTAATGAAAATTGGAGTATAGATTGTTGGAAAATCCTCGCCCGTGTCAGCGATTCTTTCTTATTAGTGCTCCTTTCGTCCGGAGACAGAATCAGGAGGTCCGACCGTAAATAGGACTTCATCTAGGTTCACGTGGAGTACCTCTATTGGTCTATTCGTACAGAACAAGCATGCGTGTCAGATACAGAACAGCGGTCGTTTTCTTCTTTGTGTGAAGGGTGTAAATTTATCAGTAAAGCAAGTGTTCCGGTTTCTTTCTTTTACGCAATAGTTGTCGTGATGATCACGAATGTATCTGTGAGCGCTCGTGTTTCGCTGTAGATCCGATGACCGTTTTCGTATGCTGGCTGTTTTGCAGTGATATCCTTGTTTCTGCTCTTGCCAATTGACTAGGGCGCGCTCTACACCAGACAGATACTCTTGGAATTGGCTCATCTTACTGGTTCGCGTATCAGCTCTGCTGCAGACCGAAATTTTTCTATCGTTTTCACTATCAATTTACCATGCCCAGGAGACGGAAGACACCAAAGGAAGGTGAGGAAAGCTCACAGGGTTCTCAAGCTCCTCCGGCTCAATCTTCTCAAGCTCCTCGGTCCCAGCCAGCTCAAGCTCGTGCGCAACAAGCTGCTTCGGTTGGACAGCCAGCGCCTCAAGCTCCTGCAGGACGTGGTCAGCAGGTTTCTCAAGGTGCAACTGCGGCTCCTCCTGGCTCGTCCGGTGGTTCAGCTTTCGCTCAAGGAAGGGATGGAAGGGGAGGAGGACGAGGAGGCGGAGGACAAGGTCGAGGGAGAGGCAGGGGTCCTGCTCCACCTTCCCATGCTCCACCTGGCATGGCTGCTGGACAACCGCTTATTCCAGCTGCTCTCATGCCTATTCCCGATCTGCCCCAAGCTTCAATTCAGTCTTTTCCTCCGGCTGTGCAGTACCTTCAGCCTGGGTATGGGGGAATGCCTCCCATTCAGGGCGTCGCCCCATCTCATTATGTTCAGTCTCCATACCCAGGAGTTCAACAAGTTCCACAGCCAGGCAGTGCTCCTCCATCCTCCTACATGGGAGCTCATCCAATCGCACAGACGTTGAATCCAGCCTTTCTACAGGTTGGTGCGTCAGCTCCCGGTTCAGTTATGGGGATGGCTGAGCAGTTTCAAACGATGAGAATTCAAGGTGCGCCTGCCCCTCAAGTTCAAGATCCAGGCCCATCGACACAACCTGTGGTTGGTCCTCCCGTTTCTACCAAAAAATTACGCTTCCCACCCCGTCCTGGAAAGGGGCAAACGGGTACCAAATGTATTGTGAAGGCAAACCATTTTTTTGCAGAGCTTCCAGACAAAGACCTGCATCAGTATGATGTATGTATCTGTTTCTTTTTTAATTGGTTGATTTTTTGATCCTGACGATATGCCAGTCTTAATTAATTTGTGGGTTTGTGTGAATTTTGCGCTGTGGTCCATTTTGTGTTTTAGTTTGCTTTTTGAAGATAGCTTATGGTCTCGGCTGTTTTGATCCTGACGATATGCCAGTCTTAATTAATTTGTGGGTTTGTGTGAATTTTGTGCCGTGGTCCATTTTGTGTTTTAGTTTGCTTTTTGAAGATAGCTTATGGTCTCGGCTATGGACTCAAGGTTGATTGATTTTCTGTTGCGTTACCTGTGCAGGTTTCCATATCACCAGAAGTAACTTCTCGGGGTGTTAATAGGGCTGTTATGGAGCAGCTTGTCAAAATCCATCGTGACAGTGCACTAGGTCGTAGATTACCAGCATACGACGGCCGCAAAAGTCTGTATACTGCAGGTCCTCTCCCGTTCCAGAGCAAGGAATTTTCAATTAATCTCCTGGATGAGGATGATGGGAGTGGTACTGCAAGGTATGATTAAACTTCTACCTTGCTGAACATATAGTTGCTGTAATATTTAAGAGTATGCTATGTAGCAAAGTCTTTCCATCGCGCTTGCAATGTGGTGGCCGAGTTCTGTATATCTGTAAGGTTTATTTTTCTTCGTGGCACCTTGTCTTGGTATTGTCAGAGTCTAAAGTGCCTTGCTATGCCTTGAAAGCTGCTCTGAAAATCTGATTTGAACTGTGTGCGTCTTCCAATACAGTGATCAAACTACTGAATTAGATTATCTGCCGAGGTTGTCTAATAAATATTAGATTAGTAGTAGATGATGTCTGAGCTTCCCATTGTATATCTTCTCGTGACTAACATATTGTGAAGTGTTTCTGTAGTAGGTGGTTGCTCAGGTTGAATAACTCTTCTTTGGACTGTTTTTGTGGCTGCAATTTTATTTGTAGCTATGAGGCATCTCAAGATCGTAACCAAGGGATTTGTCCTTTATGTTTTCCAGTGTGCTTGAAGCACTGCTATATCTGAAGACGTGGTATTTTAGACAATTTGCAGACCATGTCTTGCTGTGCATCTAAGCTCCCGATGGGTATATCTCCATGCGTGGGGCTGATGCCAAAACTTGGATTAACAGCTTGTCAACTTTTGACTAGTGGCCTGCAGCTCAGGTTAAAAAACCGAAGAGCCCTAGGGCTTTTCTGTTTGGTATGTGTTTGAAGCTATATATCGAGATGTGGTATTTCAGAGAGTTGGTGGACTTGTTTGTTGAGATCACATAGAGCACCCTTACTTGCTGTTATATTTGCTAATGACTTAAAGATACGTTATCTCTTGCAAGGTATGGGGATACAATAGTACAGGGGTGGAAATTGGCTTATATTACTAGTTCTTGGACTGGCTTCTAGAGCATATTAGAGACAAGGGGCTGAGTATGAGTAAGTGCAACTCTGAAGGTGGAATTGCTATTGGTACTCTATGAGATGTACGTACATATAAGTCTATGGTGGGTTATGGCTTCATGAGGGTATTTCTGCTTAGGATGTTGTACAAGATGAAGGTAGCAAAGCTGAATGATGAGTCTGTTGACGGGCTGGGGAAGCTTTGTTCTTGTGTCAGCTCTAATTCTGAAACCTTGGAAGCAAGCAATCACATGTTTTAAACTTTGACGGAATCTTTTTTGTTATCACAAACTGCCTTGCTCAAACCTGTCTTGGCTGTTTAGTTTGAAGTAAAGTCTTTAATACTCTAAAGGGTGTATTCTTCACACTTTTAGGCATCCCTGAGCTAAGGTGGAAGTACATTGTGAACTTGACTTATCCGCCAGATCTATATAGCCTTTACATGTCCCTATGGCTGTTGGAGTTTGAGTCTGCAAAAGCAAGTTCTGGAATTCGTAAAAGAATAGTAATGAACTCTTGCACATGTTCTAGGGAAGTTCTGGAATGTGGTCAACTTTATTTTTTCAAATTGATCAAATCTGTGAACCCTATCATGGTGTATGTGCGGCTAATTTACTGTCTCTTTAACAGAAGGGAAAGGCAATTCAAGGTGGTCATCAAGTTTGCAGCTCGTGCTGATCTTCATCATCTTGGCGAGTTTTTAAGCGGCAGACAAGCAGATGCACCTCAAGAGGCACTACAGGTCCTGGACATTGTTCTGCGGGAGCTTCCAACTCATAGGTCTCTCTTCTGCTTTGAATCATCCCTGTCACTCAAGTTGGGATAGAAGATGGCATGGCTTAGTAATATAGTAATATTTATCAATTGTAGCCTGCAAAGGTTGTGAATATCTGCTTTGACTGCATGCTTGTTAACTTTGCCTGCCAATCTTTTCCTCCAGATGATTCATACTTTGGAGGATTTTGGAGACATGAGAAGCTACTAATGACCTCTCAACACGATTTGTAATATGGATTACTTACATACTACACGGAATGCTCAATTTTTATTACTTTCTTCCTTCAACAGGTTTTGTCCTGTAGGAAGATCATTCTATTCGCCTGATTTAGGTAGACGACAACAGCTTGGTGAGGGCCTTGAGAGCTGGCGAGGTTTTTATCAGAGTATCAGACCAACTCAAATGGGCCTTTCCTTGAACATTGGTAATGCTGCTACTCTTTGTTTCTTTGTTATGACATCTTATGTAAGTCGTTGCACCCTTGAGAGAACCTTTTCTTGGGTTGTCTGCAGATATGTCTTCCACTGCTTTTATTGAGCCTTTGCCAGTTACAGAATTTGTTGCTCAACTACTAGGCAAAGATGTATCCCGACATCTTTCCGATGCGGATCGCATAAAGGTACTGCTAGACCATCTCCAACATTCAAGGGGCTCCATGAGACTTTGTTCTTAAAAAATTGCACGAGGACAAGGCTGCAAGGTGGGCATGAGCACTGGTGTGATGTAATGTTAGGTCTCAAGCTTGGGGACTAAGTATATTCATTAGCTTGGGACAGGTTGCATAAATGCCAGGAGGGATATATGTTGCAAGCAGGGACAGTTTGGGGAGTCTCAAGGGGATGCAGGGGGGGTTGTTGGAGCGTTGGGGAGGTTGGCTCTATAGTCTGTTCATGGACTATGTGAAAAAGCAGAAGGCCTATTTCAGGTGTCGTGTAATTGTCTGTTGTCTGAAATAAAGTGATTTGTTATTCCAAGCAATGGGTAACTGTTCTCCATGATCATTAGTGTTATTGCTATGTAGTCATGTGGGATTTACGTGTCTCATTACATAATTACAACAACCAATTGTGGTTTCAATTAAGTCAGCCAGTTAAACATCCAAAGAAGTAGACTGGGTATGTGTGTAGGACCCATTTGAAAACTGTCCATGGACTTGTTATATGTTAGGATATGATCATTGACCATGCACATGTTGTGACCTCGTTTGTAGGACAGGAAGAGGCGCACACTTCGTTCAGTCAGAGGTAAGTTGCTGGACAGGTCAAGCATAGATCAACACATGCTTCTTTGTAGGATAGATGAGACATGTAGTTTGTTCAGTTAGAGGTGGCCAAAGAGGGCGAAGGACAGATAAGTGAAGCATAGATAAGTTTTGAGGCATGTGAATGGTCGTTTTGGGCTCCCTAAGGGCTACAATTGGCAGTCAGCAAGGTTTCATAAGCATTACTGCAGGCTGCAGACCTACACGCCAGTTGTAGCTTAAATGAAGAGATTTTGGATTACTGTTTGATTAGCCTTCTCCTTTAGTGCTAGCCTTCGTAATGGCTGAGTCTGCCCTTCACCTCCGGAGTGCTGACAGAAACTCAGTATGAGAACTTTGTATGAATGGATGCTCAAGTATGTGTGGGTGTGTGGATTATAATGTGTGAGAGCATATGTTTATACTGCTGATGATGTCAGTGGGGATGCCATAGTAGCTAGTCCCTGCTATGCGTGATGGAGTATATGGTTTTCAACCTTATGAGTGACTATCATGAGATTGAAACTGCTCTATGATGTGTTTTTGGAGGATGGTTTGGGCATGTCCCTGCATTCATCCAGATATAGGCTGCAGGCCTACACACAGCAGCAAATCATTTTCACGTGGGCAGCAGCATACAGACCGACTGTGCCTGCTAACAGCAGGGTTGGCCAGCTTAGTCCAAGGCGGTCTGAAGTCGGTGAGCAATGAGGAGGTTGCTCATTCTCCTTTCAATTATGCTATATCATAAGTAGCAGAATAAGCTCTTTAAAGGCAGCTCTCAAGCAGCCCATCTCAAACAGCCCTCTGCCCCTGCAAGGGGCATGCAGCCCAAGGCACGTGTGTGGGACATGATGATGAGCACAGCCAGCGTGACAGTTATGCAAGATTTGTTACTATAAGGGCATCTGTTGGACCACCTCAAGGAAATAATGGGGCAGCAGGTTTTGACAGGTTAGGCTTATTCCAAGATCTCTGTTTGATTTATTCCAAGACGGCCACCCAATATTTTCTAGAAAAAAGAGAGCAACTCTTTTTGGAGGGGCGGTGGTAGCAACCTCATCTTGTGTAGTATTCTTTGAAGTCTTCTTGTGCCAATGAAGTACGCCATGTGCATGCATGGGGAGCTACATATTCTTCTTATTTATAGATGTTCTCCCATGCTATTGTTGTGACTCTGAAGTAGGACCGTTCCTGATGTGTTGTTTTTTTGTGTGCTAGCCTTGATTTCACTCTGAACTGGTTGGAACATGTAAGCCCATCACCACTGAAATATGTGCAAGTTGCTGCTTGTTAATATACATGGTTTTTTGTGCTAAGGGTTGGTTGTGTGTAATGTGGGTAGTAGGTCATCTTAAATTGCTGTTGGGTTTAAAAGTTGGCATATCTCATTTTTGATAGATAGGTTAATTATTAATTGCCTGAATTTTCATCTTTTCTGCTTTGACACACCATGCAGATAAAAAAGGCGCTGAGGGGGGTAAAAGTTGAAGTTACACACAGGGGAAATATGCGCAGAAAGTATCGGATATCTGGATTAACTTCACAGCCGACACAAGAATTAACGTATGAGTAGATGTTCAGGAATGCATTCTCAATACATAATAGCATCTATTCTTTTTCAGTTTTGATTTTATTTCATGATTTTACAAAGGGAATGTCTTTTGGCAAAGTTAATATTATGGTGCATTCTTTGCTATTGGCTGAAGTTGGTTTTGTTTATTGTGTGTTCCTGGTTTGAAGTTTTCCTGTCGATGAGAATGGGACAATGAAGTCTGTTGTTGAATACTTTCAAGAAACATATGGCTATTCCATTCGCAATACAAGTTTACCATGTCTCCAAGTTGGAAATCAGCAGCGGCCAAACTATCTCCCAATGGAGGTCAGCAATGGATCTTGTTCACCTTTCGATATTGTGAATTTACTTCTAAGATGAGAAATCAGTCTCTCTTCTTCTTGGTTTCTGTGGAACATTTAGGTTTGCAAGATTGTTGAAGGACAGCGATATTCAAAGAGGCTAAATGAGAAGCAAATTACAGCTCTGCTTAAAGTCACTTGTCAGCGCCCTAGAGACAGAGAGAGAGACATTGTAGAGGTGCTCACTGGCTTTCTTAAATGTTTTTAAAATAATTTTTCATGGATTTCTAATTACTGGATGGCTCATCTGCTGCTTAGTATCGTTGGATTGCTTGTCTAGGGTTCTAAATTCTGATGACTAACTGAACTTACTTTCATACAGTAAAATGCAGATTGCATTGGCATTTGGAAATACCTTTTTTCTTCTCTAAGCATAGCTAGCAAACATGTAGGATATCTGTGACATGGCTTACGTAGTGCACATTCTGGCACATTAGAGAATGAACCTAAGCTGTTCATGATAAGAGAGTGTGATTTTATGTGACGAGGGTGCTCTTGTTTGTAGTTTTGAGAGGTCAGTTGTTGCAATAGAAGCTAGGGACTTGGCATTAAGATGTTGCGCTGGTTGTTGCGCTGGTTGAAGGTTCGAGATGTCTGTCGATGTAAGAGAAGCTAGGGACTTGGCATTAAAAGTTTCAGAGTGTTTTTATTGCACATGATCGCTGCATATTTATTCTGTGTTAACTATTTAAAAAAAAAGCATATTAAGGGAATCTGTGGTCTAGAATCCCTGCATATTTTTTGTGTTAACTATTTAAAAAAAAAGCATATTAAGGGAATCTGTGGTCTAGACTCCTAATTCAGTTGTTTGAACAACAGACTGTGTATCACAATGCTTATGCTCAGGATCCGTATGCCAAGGAGTTTGGTATTAGAATCAGTGATAAACTGGCCTCTGTTGAGGCACGCATACTACCAGCACCACAGGTGATGTGCTGGGCTTGTTATATATGCTTATGCCTAAATGTACAAGCAATAACTCTTGACCCTGTATGGTTTTTCTGTGAATCCTGACTTGTTTATTTGGTGTCTTGGTTCAGCTCAAATATCATGATACAGGAAAGGAAAAGTACTGCTTGCCAGAAGTTGGCCAGTGGAATATGAAGAACAAGGTGAGCTGAATTCCATGGTTTTGTTCAAAGGGTAAAGACATCTGAAAGAAAGCAAAGTATCCAAATCAGGTGTTGGGAGCATGAAAGTGTGCTGCTGGTTGAATCTCTCAATGTCTATTGTATTGCAAGCACAAGAACTCCTGTAGAATGTTGTATCTCTCTCTCTTCTTGTTTATGGCTTAAGGATTCTGAGGGTATGTTTCATAAGTATTCTAAGGACTGTCAACTCGGTAAAGCTTGATTCTTGTTTGTTCAGAAAATGGTGAATGGTGGAACAGTTACATATTGGGCTTGCATCAATTTCTCTCGAGCTGTCCAAGATAGTGCTGCGTGGAGATTCTGTCAAGAGTTGGCAGTCATGTGCCAAATTTCTGGCATGGTACTCTTTTTTATAAGTTTGTATTCTTGCATTGCTTATATTTGTTTGTGGGAGCTAGTGGATAGAAATCCAGACTCCTGTGAATGTCAAATGTTACTCACTGGTTGGTTTGTTTCTGTTTTGTGCCGGGCTGTCATCCACAGACCTTTGCGCCAGATCCTGCAATCCCAATACATTCAGCACGGCCTGACTATGTTGAGCGTGCACTGAAAAATGTTTATCGAGACTTCCAGCAAAATGTCAAGGGGCGAGAGCTTGAGCTTCTTGTAGTAATTTTACCGGATAACAATGGTGCCCTATATGGTATGTGACTTATCTATTGCGAAAAATAGCTGAGGGATGGTTTTTACAGCTATGTTTGGCTCTGTGAGGGTGTTTTCATCCTGAACATGTACGATTTGAAATGTTTTCTACTTTCAAGTCTCATCTGCTGTATTTGGTAATTGACATAGCTAATCGTAATCTTTTGATGGATTGGCAGGAGACCTAAAACGAATTTGTGAAACAGATTTGGGTCTCGTATCCCAATGCTGCTTAACAAAGCATGTGTTCAAGATGAGCAAGCAGTACCTGGCAAATGTAGCTCTAAAGATTAATGTGAAGGTAATGGTGCTGCTTCGCTATTCTTTATTTTGTATTCTATGATGAATTGGATCTTCCCAAACTTGACAGTGCAATTAGGGGAAATTTAGGAAAGAGCTGTGCTTTTCAGCGAGAAGTTGAGAAATTGATTGATAAGTGTTAGTTGCCTGCCTTACTTTCTTCAACCTCGCCAATTTCTTGAGAACATGAGCTAGCTTTGCTTACTCTTTTTCTTAAAATGCCCCCCCCTTGCCCGACCCTTTTGTTATTTGCAAAATCTCAACTTACGTTTCCCCCATAGCTTTTGACGGAAAGCCATATTAATATGCTTCCTCGTGACAGTCAAGAAATGATGTTTATTATTGAAGAAAATGGACAGCTGCGTTTTGGCTCCTCAAGCAGGTGGCTTGTTGAATTTCAGGTTGGGGGAAGGAATACGGTGCTGGTCGATGCTCTCTCCCGTCGAATACCCCTTGTCAGTGATATACCAACTATTATTTTTGGAGCAGATGTAACACATCCACATCCAGGAGAGGATTCTAGTCCTTCCATTGCTGCTGTAAGATGCTCTTGGCACTTGGGACCGCACAGTTGTTTTTTGGGTCGCTTTGGGAGGAGTGCCTTTCTTTTGGGGGAAGGTAGGGAGACTGATACACAACAAATGCAGGTGGTGGCTTCCCAGGACTGGCCGGAAGTGACTAAATATGCGGGTTTAGTTTGTGCGCAAGAACATCGGCAGGAATTGATCCAAGATTTGTTCAAGAGCTGGGTGGATCCTGTTCGTGGTCCACAGACAGGGGGAATGATTAAGCACGTCTTATCCCTGCACACAGAAAACAGTCATAACACATAATTGAGTGTCATTATGTGTACCCGTGTTCTGTTTTTCTATTGCTGGCAATGCATTATGCATTATGGCAAGCATTGCATTTCATGTCTTCTGACTAGGACTGTAATGCAATGTTTAATGCGTTTTCTTCTGCAACAGGGAGCTGTTGATTTCTTTCCGACGAGCAACTGGCCAAAAGCCTCTTCGTATCATATTTTACAGGTGGCTTTTGGGCTGAACTTGAATTTCTTGGTTTGTAGGTTTGGTCTTGGGGCTCCGTAGAACATGCAATTGCCTTTTTGTTGTACATGCTCGTATTTGATGCGATTGTAATGTCTTGTTGACAAGATCGTCATCTGATGATATTGAGTTCTTTCAGAGATGGTGTGAGCGAAGGGCAATTTTATCAAGTACTATTGCATGAGCTGGATGCTATTCGAAAGGTATCTGAAATGTGCTACACGTATCTGTATTCTCTTTTTTAGATTATTTGGTTGTTGAACGGTATTTTGTGAATGATGCGTGCATGTCTAGCTGCTTTTAGTGTTTCGTGTGAAAAAGTAGAAACATAAGTGAATAGGCTTCTGTTTCCCCTTATTTTCTGATGGTCTCACCCCCTGCCATAGTGAGGATTGTTGTTTGAGCTCTTACTTTGGTACATGTATTGGCACATAACGATACTCTCTTTGGTACATGTTTTGGCACATAACTAACCCATTGTCTTGTAGGCTTGTGCATCTCTGGAACCAAACTATCAACCTCCTGTCACGTTCGTAGTAGTTCAGAAGCGTCATCACACACGCCTTTTTGCCAATGACCACAATGACAGGCGTAGTACAGACAATAGTGGAAACATCCTTCCAGGTTTTCTCGTATACTCCATGGAAATTTGATTCCAGTATTTGTGAAGTGATGTTGCATACGTGAAGTTATGTTGTAAATGCTAATACTGCTACTTGTGCAGGCACTGTGGTGGATTCTAAGATATGCCATCCTACGGAGTTTGATTTTTATCTCTGTAGCCATGCTGGAATACAGGTACACTGTTTTTTACCTTAAAAGTTAATTAATGGTGACAAGATCATTTAAATGGCCCAATTCCCTTCCAGCAATCAACTAGCTCTGGGTGCCATAGAAAAGAAACTGTGAAAACATATTTTGGTGAAGCGAGGTGAGCTACCTATATCTTAGAATATCTATAATTGTGTCAAACTAGTGCTGCTTTCTAGTGTTAACCTTTTTTATGTGAGTATGCTGTCACTCATTGGAAGGTGTGAAACTAAGTGTGCTGGTACACGAACAATATTCATGTGGCCTGCTGAGTGCTAAGACTTTCATAGGGCTATTTCATGGTATCACTCCTGGCCATGATTGATCTGTTTACAAACATTGAACCAGGCATATTCTTCTAGTAATCAAGGAGCTTCATGTACTGCAGGAAAATAAGAAAACATATTTTTGTATAGTGAACTTAACTACCTGTATCTTAAAATATTTGTAACTATGTTGGTTGGACAAGTTTAGTGCTGCTCCCCAGTGCTATACCCCTGTTATGTGCAGCTGGTCTTCAACACGGAAGTCAGACATATTCAAGTGGCCTGCATGCTTTTCTAGGTGCTGAAATATTATCTTGTGGCATTGCTTCTTGGCTGTACCTGGTATGTGTGCAAAATTAAAGCTGTCATATGCATATGCTAGAATGTTCTTCTATGTGCCAATGACAAATAGGATGGCACAGCACGTACTGCGTGGTCTACCTAGGTGTTTTTTGCATAGATGGCTATTTGGGAGAGACATGCTCTTCATCCAAACTGCAACCAGTGAACACAAGGAGCATCTCATTGTGCTTAGCCTTTGTCATGACGGAGTCTGCATTTCCCTGTGCGAAGACCCTTGTAGAGATGGGCCTCATGTTTGTGAGGTCTGTGTATGACGGGATGTGTTTATACCATGGTCTATACTCATCGGTGGGGATGTCGCAGTAGGTAGCCCTTGCTATATTGATGGAGATCATGATTTTGAACCTTGTGGATAACTATCATGAGGTTAAAGGCTTACAATTTGTTATGCTTTTATAGGATGAGATCATGATTTTGAACCTTGTGGATGACTATCATGAGGTTAAAGGCTTACTAGACATGGTTCCTGGATTAGGTTAAATGATTGCAACTTGTGATCACTGATGACTATAAATGTGCTCATGTTGTAATATGTGAGCCTTGTTCATGAGGTAAACGGAGGCTCATGGGTCTGCCTTCATGTTAATTGATGTTTCTTTGTTCTGTTCAGCAAGCTGAGCTATTTTTCATTGGGGATTTCACTTCGCACTTCAAAGGGTAATGTTAAGATTACCTTGCTGTATTCACGTAACCTGAGAACACTTAATGTCTCTCAAATTGGGAAATTACATCTATCATAAACACTCTATATGATTTTGGACTGCATTCTGCTACCTTGGATGATAGATGAGTGAAGTTGGGAAACTCTGCTTGTTTTTGTGTACAAGAACATTGTAGTTGACTTGTATTCGTGTGACCCCTATAACAAGAGGTATCCCCTTTTATACCTGTCTAATCTTTGACTGCTTACAATGTTAACTTGATAAACTTGTATGTTTTGAAACATATGGTTGGATTCATAGCTGCTTATGTTCAAATTGAGTTTAATCCAGAAGGTTGAGTGCTAGCCTTCATCGTGGCTGAGTTTGCCCTTCACCTCTGGAGTGCCGACAGAAACTCAGTACGAAGACTTTGTATAAATGGATGCCCAAGTATGTGTGGGTGTGTGGATTTGTATACTTTTATACTATGGTCTACACCCATTGTTGGGTGCTGATGACGTCAGTGGGGATGTCGTAGTAGCTAGTCCCTGCTATGCTTGATGGAGTTCATGGTTTTCAATCTTATGAGACTCTCGTGAGATTGAAACTGCATAATGTTGTGTTTTTAGAGGATGAGTTTGGGAATGTTCCTGGATTCATCTAGGTATATACAGAAGGTTGTCTTTGTCATCATATTTTGTGTTTGCGAAGATAGTCGAATTTTAATGCAGAAGGTTCTGTATTTGTAAGATAGTTGGAGGTCGTGATAAATGACAAGCATATGAACGATAATTATTTCTGCTATATGAGCATTGTATGAGTAGAGAATACAAAGCCATTCTTTAGTTTTACTTCCCAGTCGGTGTGTTTCATTTTTATGAGATAGCTGGTTGATTGAGGCTTTCCCTGCAGGCTGGTTGCTGGAAGTTTTACTCCATATCTGATAGTAATTATGTAACTTGCAGGGAACTAGTCGACCTGCTCATTATCATGTTCTTTGGGATGAGAACAATTTTACAGCAGATGGCCTTCAATTACTTACTAATAATCTTTGCTACACGTAAGGTTTTCGGCAGTTCCCATGCTGTATGAAAGTACTGTACCACCTTCTTGTTTTTAATCTTCTCTTGGTGGGGTGGATCTTCTTTTGGTGGGGTGGTTTCTCGACTCAATTTTGACTGATGGGCCTTACTATAAGACTTCAATGACAGTTCGATTCTGTTATTGCTTGTAGGTATGCTCGTTGTACCCGGTCTGTTTCCATTGGTGAGTGATCCTCAGGTTATATTATCCGAACTCCTTCAGGATTCTGAATTATTTTAGCATGATACACATCTAGCTATTCATGTGAAGCTTTCGTGTGGATGCAGTGCCGCCTGCATATTATGCACACCTTGCTGCTTTTCGTGCCCGCTTTTACATGGAGCCTGAGTCCGACAGTGGTTCTCTGACAAGTCCTGCTCCAAGAAGCATGGCTACTGGCAGTACAGGGTCCCGAAGCACTCGTGTGTCAGCCGGAGCAACGGTTCGGCCACTGCCTGCATTGAAGGATAATGTGAAGAGAGTGATGTTCTACTGCTGAGTTGGCTGCTCCCAGCTTTCTTGTCATGAATGTGCTTTCTTTCACCTTGTATACATGTACTGTAAAGTAAATTTAGTTTTCTGCACATGACTAGCTGTAAGAAAGGGAATCCTTATGAAACTGCACAAGAAGTTTGGTTCTTCTGGCAGGGATGTACAGTTTTGTGATAGTGGTGTGGTCTCTTTGGGCTTTCGTCAAGCTGCCTATTTAAAAGAGAAGCTAGCAACAACAAGTACCTCTTGACTGCGTTGATTGCAACCCATGCTTTCTCATGTTGGATTATTTTGTAGACGGTCATGAGTGCATTTTGAGGATTGTATTCTTCAGAAATTAAGCAAATTTTGTTCCATGAGAGCCCCACTAGCTGTATGTATAGCGTCTTTCACCACTAGAGTCTTTCTACACTTAATTCTGAGGTTTTAGCCCAGCGATATAGTTTTGAGGATGAGTGAGAAGGTGGTACTGAAGGCTGTACACACATAGCAAGGCAAAGGGTTTTATGCCAAAGTTTACAGGTCTTGTAACAAGTTATAGTGAAGTCTGTTCCCATTACCAAGAGCAGTTGGTACATAATGAGAGGGGTGCATGGGCTGACTTGTTATGATGTCTTCTAAGAGAGAAATTAAAAGAACAGCATTCGTCACTTTTGAGCTGAAGCAAACCGAGTAAATAACTCCTAATCTGTTCCCATTACCAAGAGCAGTTTGTACATAATGAGAGGGGTGCATGGGCTGACATGTTATGATGTCTTCTAAGAGAAATTAAAAGAACAGCATTCGTCACTTTTGAGCTGAAGCAAACCGAGTAAATAACTCCTAATCAAAGGAAATGTACATTTGATAAAGAGTAATGACATAGTATTAGCATTTATAATTCCGGTGTGTCCCTTCGGCATCTGTAATACCAGAGTCTGCCCTTCTTTTTCGTGTGAGACTAGCTTGCATTAAGCTGTACATAATAAAGTCATGGTTCAGGCAGGCATTGTATGGTTAAGTTACGTAATTAAAGCAAAATGTAACACTATGTGTAGAGGATCTTTACTACCAAAGGCAACCCAATAAAGTCATGGTTCAGGCAGGGTTGATAATGGAAACCATCGTTTGTCTATTATTGCTTGTCTAAAAATTTTAAATGGTTGGAGCAGGGGAGAAGTGCGTGGCTGGGGAGAGTATGTAGTGCAGGGAGAGGGCACACGGGAGTTGGGGGCAGAAAGTTAGGAGTAGAGGGCCGAGAGGGGTTAATAAGGTAGTTGGGAGTGGGAAAAGAGTTGGAAGTGGCAGGGGGAGGTGTGAGGGAAGGGAGAGGTTGGGAGTGGAGGAGTTTGCTGCAGTGGTGAGTGGAGAGAGGAGGGCATGGGAGGCTTGAGAGATCTTGGCTAGTGAGTGGGAGACATTGCGTATGGGCAAAGTTCCTTTTAGATGTTGGATAGAGTAGTGCTCGTTTTTCCCTTGGTGCCCGCATTTGATTCCCTCCAGAAGTTACTCTATTGCTTGCAAGTGTAATCCTTTATTGCTTGTGAGTGTAGGCCATGAGTAGTCTGCCTCTTGAAGTTGGCCATGGGGTTGGGAGTAGGTGTGAAAAAAATGCCTTCCCATTCTTGGTGCTTGTTTTTTACAAGCTGCCTGAGTTGCATGCAAGCTCGGTGGTGGTAATTGGAAGGTAAGGTGAGTAATTGAGGAGGTGAGTAATTGCGGGCCAATTAATACTCATTTTTTTCATTGGTTTGTTCTCATGTTTGTGAGCTAACTATATATGTTCTACTATCAATGTTGGTAGACTCGTATTGGGTTGCCTTTGGTAGTAAAGATTCTCTAAAACATAGTGTTACATTACGGAACTTAACCATGTACGATTGTATGGGGTACATAAAGGGCTTTTCCTTCAGCATAGATCTCCGTAAACATTCAAGAAATGGCTACTAATTAATTGAGTCTGAAGGTGATGTTTATGCTTTAATCTGCCATAGCAGCAATTGAATATGTTGTATTAACGTTGGATAATGTTGTGTCGATCCATCGATTCGATTGCAACTTCTCGAGAAGCTTTTACTACCATATATATAGACTAGTCCTCTCCCTCCGGTAGGAGAGTAGAGGGAGGGGGGGGGGGAGGGAAGATTGAGTGAGGGGAGGCGATTGTATGAGTGAGAAATGGGGGTTTAGAGAGGTCTAGTGGGAGCCTTAATTTTTTGTAATTAACATATGGTAATGCTTGGCACGAGCGTGGAGTGCACTTAATTGATTTTATTTTTTTCTAAGCGATAAGAGAATGACATCACATTATTTTGACATAGGACGTTATTTGGTTCCTTCGACATTGATTTTATTTTTTTCTAAGCGATAAGAGAGAATGACATCACATTATTTTGACATAGGACGTTATTTGGTTCCTTCGACATATCCTTGTAGTAAGGGAGGAGTTACCTTTGGACAAGTAACGATTGTGCAAGCAAGCTCCCCCCTACATACTAGACCCGCTTTTGTTAGAGTTATGGGATATAGAAAGGGAGAAATCCTTGGGATGGACAGGGAGAGTGCAAGCAAGTTACCCAATGTTGGATCATCTGACCTCACCATACAACATTGGAAATGCTAGTGATGTCGAATGACCTCACTAAACAACATTGGAAATGCTAGCGATGGTCTTCTCTCTTTGGTTGGTGACTTAGTTGGGTCTAGCTTTGCTAACCAAAACAAAAAGGTTAGAAGAAACACATATATAGAAAGGTTTAACTTTTTAGCTAGGTCAAAACATGAATAATCTGCATGATTTTGGGAAAGGTGTAACTTTAAGGCTTTATTAGTTAGCACTCATTATACAAATAATGACAATGTAAGAATTCTTAATAAACTAAGACGTCTTAGAAACAAGACTCAAGACTCAAGACTTTTGTTTCTATTAATTTATGTTGGAAGCTTCTATTAGTCTTATTCATGTTACACAACTAATTTATGTTGTAAGCGGCTCAAGACTTTTGTTTATATTAGTCGTATTCATGTTATACAACTAATTTATGTTGTCTATAACATACATAGTAGTAATATGCTTTATGTAGGACAAACCTATAGTATTCGTTTTCTAGAACGTGTTAGGGATGCTAGAAAACTTCATAGGAAGAATTCCTTGATTGAGAATTCAAAACCCTTATATGCGGCAATGGCAAAGTTTGGGTTCGAATCTTTTCGTTGCTTTCTTATTGAGCATATAGAGGGCCATGACGTCTTAGAAACAAGTGTCTCAAGACTTCTGTTTCTATTAGTTCTATTCATGTTACACAAGTAATTATGTTGTCTATAACATACATAGTAGTAATATGCTTTATATAGGACAAACCTATAGTATTCGTTTTCAAGAACATGTTAGGGATGCTAGAAAACTTCGTAGGAAGAATTCCTTGATTGAGAATTCAAAACCCTTATATGTGGCAATGGCAAAGTTTGGGTTTGAATCTTTTCGTTGCTTTCCTATTGAGCATATAGAGGGCCATTTTAATAATGCCAAGGAATTGCTTTGGATGAGAGCTTTACACACTTTCTTCCCAAGAGGTTTTAATTTGGAAGGAAAATCAACTCATCGTAAGAATAAAAGAACCTCTAAAAAGAGTCCTTTGATGTGAAGAACTCATACCAAGCCTTTTAACATTCCTCTTTACCAAAAGAGTCATATACCTACCCTTGTATGGAAACCTAAAGTTATGTTACGCGGTTGTCCTAGCTCTCCTGCAATCTCACATGTTGTTCGTGAGTTGCCTCCCTCACTTCCTCTTCCTCTTGTTCCTCTTCCAGTTCCTTTAACTTCCTTAGTTCCAAGAGTTTTCGCTTCTCGAGACTTTAAAAGAAGACTTCTTTACCTAGGTACACTAATATCTGTGTTTTTTCAATAAAAGTTTTTGAAAAATATAATGTCAAAGTTCTTTTTAAACTTCAATACACCTTGGAAAACTTATCTTTTGAGGATTTGAATCTAAATAAGCTCCATTATATACAACTTAAACTTAGTTGGATTGCTTCTTAAAAGTAAAAGCTTCCTTTCAAGGCACTCTATCTAAATAGACCCTCACAATTGCCAGGAAAATGGAAGATTGATGGACAAAAGATGGACATGCAGTGTTCGTAATCGCAAACAATGTAAAATTTTCAAGAACTCTTGATTTCTATTTTTACTTCTCGTGCACGGAATTTCAATTGGACTCTTTTAAAGAGTCTAGGACTTCAAAATATCTTATCGAATGGAAAGGAAAGATTTTGAAGAAAGTTGCTTTGAAACTAGGAGGAGTCCCTTTCGTTATTTGCTCAAAGCAAAGTAACCATCCTTCTAAAGAAAATGAAACTCTTCTTTGAAAATTCCATAGGAAATTTGTCATTTCTTGTATGGACAAATGTTCCAATAACTTTGTTTTTATTTGCAAAATTTTTTACTTAGAATGTCTTTTGAGCGAAGTGAACTTGTCTGCCAAAACTTATGCCCCTACCTTAGTTTCTCAAGAGGATTTGATCTCAAAACACCAGAGTTTTTGCAAGTCTTCTGGGTTTGTTTGTAATCCAAGTATCTCTTTTCTTTGTGCTGCTTGGAAGTTTCACAAAACTCTAAAAAAGCCAAGATTTATTGTAGCTACTTGTGACACTACTTTGACGGATGTCTCTAAATGCTTAGTTCCTGCTTCAAAGCCATGTTGCCTAGTGTCCATAAACTTTGGAGGGACTTATTAAGGGAGGTAGATGTCCCCTTGCACTCAAGCTGGATTTTAAACGACTCTGTAGGAGTGATACTTGTTGTAATTTTTTTTAAATTCCTCTCGAAGCATTCATGAAAAAGAGTCTACTATTCTCCTTCAAACCTATAATTTTACTACGTGTGACACAAAGATTGAGATGGAAGATCTGAAGTTTAGAATCAAAAAGCTAGTGGTTGAAGTTTTCAAGCTGAGATTTGACAAAGATAGATGCAAAGTGCTAAAAGTTGAGAAAACAGCTTTATGTTTTGACTTTTTGTGGCTAAATAATAAAGATCATGACATCGATTCTAAAGATAAAAGAAACACAAAGGTGGTAAGTGTTGAAGATGTTTGCTCTTGGATAGATTTTCTTTTAGATAAATCTTTATATCACAATAGGTGATTATTTCAACAAATTATAGGAAACCCCATGGGCACTAATTGTGCTCTCTTTTTAGCAAACTTTTATGTTTTCACTTATGAATTTGAGTTTATGCAACATCTTATTTCTATCAATACCTGCCCTATTATTTTATATAAGCTTAGCCAAGGTAGGCGTTTTTATAGATGATTTATTTGTACCAAATGTTCTTGACTTTCAAGACTTTTTGTACAAAGATGCTTGTGCTTTTGGAGAAGGAATCTACCCTCGTGACTCTTGTGAACTGAACTGCACTTCAAGAGGGGATTCATGTGCTTTCTTAGATCTTAGACTTTCTCAATCTACTGTCTCCCCTCCTTCCCTAGTCATGCACCTTCAATATGTGCTAGAAAATTGCTTGGAAATAGGAATTCCAAGCTATTAGATGTTGCTCAAGTTTTTTGTATAACCAAAAGGAAAAAAGATAGACAATGCTTGATCTTAATTATACAATATTTTCAAATAAAACATTTGAGTTTTATACTTTCAAAATTTTAATGCAATAAAAAATGGCTTCAATTTTCATGGGCACACTCGAGATAGGATAATAAAAACCTATTTGATTCCATAATTGAACATTGAGCATAATCATGATGGGCACACTCGAGATAGGATAATAAAACCTATCTGATTCCATAATTGAACATTGAGCATAATCATCATATGCTCTTACATCTTTATGTTTGTCTTATGCTTGCACAAAATAGGAACACATAGAATCATTCCCATACATCATACAAAATGGCAAAAACACCTATAAAAAAGAGAGTAGGAGCTTGCTTCAAGATGTTATGAAATCTCATCAAGTCTAAACTCCCATGCCTTTCATTCAAGTCAATGTAGAAAGCATAACTTTCTCATCTTTGTGCCTTGCTCTAGGAGGTGATCTTCATTTCATTAGATAATGTCTTCAAGGCAACATCTGACTTTTTATCTTTCCCTTTAAAAGAATGTTTGGAACATACTTTCCCTTTAGTTGCTTTTGACCCTTTATTTTACCTCTTTCCCATATTTGAAAAATTCTTCTTGCAATCCTAGATCGGATCGAATTTAAAAGCTAGTTGAAAAAATTGGTTATACATCCACATGGCATCTCACCATCTATGCCCCTACATTTTCATCACTTCATGAATTTGGAGGAGCTTCCATAGGATGGTTGGACTCTGCGGAGCATTGCTATGGGACTTGAGATCTCTTTAATGAGGACCTAGGCCTAGTTTCTCTCTCTCTCTCTCTCTCTCTCTCTCTATCTCATTTTCTCCCTTAGCTAGTTTGGGACTAGTTTCTTGTTTCCTCCCTCAACTAGTTTGGATGCCTTTGTTCTCTTATTTCAAGCAGATGGTACCCTCCTTTTGCCATGTGTAGTTAGGGAAAGTTGCAATGTAGATAGTTCCATTACATAAGGAGTCTCTCCTTGTCCTCCAACACAAGGTAGGTGTTGAGGGAAAAGGGAGCAAAGGTAAGAAGAGCACGTGTGTGTGTGTGAAGAGAGAGAGAGAGAGAGAGAGAGAGAGAGAGAGAGAGAGAGAGAGAGAGAGAGAGAGAGAGATCTTAGAAAATCATGCCTATGTATAGCTAGTAATTTTGCAATAGGTATTAATAACTAAAATAGTATTATTTGCTTACACCAAGTGGAGTGGTAGTCAAAGAAAGGCTTTGCAAAAGTTTTTAATGTACAAGCAGAAAGATTCTACAAAAAGAACAATGGAGATATAGTCTTCAACTATATGGTCTCTGGTGTATTCCAAGGTGAAGACCTATTACCTACACCCATCTAATGAAAACACAACTGGTCAGTACAACTTTTTGAGAGTACTGGATTCATGAGTCTTGAATGCATGTTCTCATAGCAGTTAAGAGTGTATCATAGGCTTGGTTGAACATCATTCACCACACTGTCAAGCATTTGTAAAATCGAGTCCATCTTCCTAAGAACTCTGAAATGGGCCTCTTACTCTTTGAAAATTGTGGCTTCCTACAACCAACCCATAACTCCCTTACTTTGATGAGAATCTCCAAAAGAGTTGGCTTCTTCTTCTTCTTTTGAAATGGTTCATTATTGAGACTCACAGATTCCAATATGTATTTTAAATCATCTTCAAATACACAAATGCAAGCTATGAATCTTGCAAAATTCTTTGTGTACTTCTTAGATGGAAAGGTCCATTTTCTAGCTTTGTTGCATGAATTTTTCATTCTTCATAGAAATGTTGCCCATCAATGGGCTTGAATATGCTATCTTTTAAGGAACGTGTCTTGAGAGACCATGCAATTTTTTCCTTCATCATCTTTGTATCGCCTCTCATTAAGTGTTGATTCATGAACTATGCCAATCTATCTAAACTTGTCAAATGCTCCAAAAAAGTATGCACGCTTTCAAAAAGTCGCATTAGGCAACACTAGATCATTAATTTGAAGCCACTTGAATGACATCGGGCATAAAGTGATGCTACAAGGAGTTGGGGTTTATGTCCACCTTGCATCCTCATATAAATCAAAGTGCTCATCAAGATTTCTTTGATTGGTAAACAAAGAAGCATGATTTGTCAGCACATAATTTTGTGAGGTTTCCCATATGTACTCCTTATCACCAACGGAGTGTAGGTTGGTTGGTTATAAAAATGTAGGTTGGTGGTTATAAAAACATTTGCATTACATGATGGCTTTTGTAGCTTCTTGATACTCAGTGTCACTATCGTCATCAATATGCAACCTCTCACATTGTTGTAATTGAGTTATCAGTGTCACTATCATCATAAGTATGCAACCCCTCACCTACTTATAATGGGGTTACACTTCAGTCTACTCATTGAGGTAGAGCACCAAGGTCTTTTTAGTGGGCTTGCGAATGGTCAGCAAGATAGTCAGATGGTGACAATCGGTGGGATGGTCAGATGGCAACGGCCAGCGGGATAGTGCTATGGCAAAGAGCGACGGGATACTGTTTGAGGAAAGTAAGGAAAGGGAAAGAAGGGGGAAGGTGAGAGAGAGAGGGGAAAGGGTTGGGAAGTGGCGATTGTGTACGTGAGGTGTACAGGTGAGGCATGGGGCAGACTGTGAGATTAGCATGCAAGAAATGCAAAAGGGACATACTAGCCCTAATCACCTAGTGCTGATCGTGCATACGTGTGAGTGTAAGTGCAAGGAAGTGACTTGTGGGCTATGGGTGCATTGGGGTGATATGCCTACCGTACTCACTCACCTAGACCTGGACTCAATGATCATGTGGAATGCGGTGTTGATGAACATCGTGCTACCACCACATAGCATGTTAACAGCCATGTAGAGCATGTGTCTAGCTTGTGTCTCACCTTGGATGCTAGAGGTACACTAGCATGGTGGCGATTCCTTGTGGGATGATCCTTTGTCGTGGGATAAGCGGGTTCTTGTGTGACCACCCTCAGTGCAGACACTTGCTCTCGTGAGTCGGGTGGTGTCGTTGGTGATGGTATGATCGAAACTACCCTTGACGATTCGCCTTCGGGTGTGGAGGAAGGTTCTTGTGTAAATCCCCTCATTGTAGGGGTCGGTTCTTATGTTGCTCCCTTGTTGTCTTGGTCAATCCTCGTGTTAAATTGCACAATTCGGTGTACTAGGGCACATTTGAGACTCTAGAGCTTGTTTGTTATGGTCAGTTCGATGGTAGGTTCTTGTGTTACTAGTAGCATCTAGGGTCGACACAAGTTCTTGTGTTGCTACCTTTAGAACCCCTGCGTTTTGTGACTTGAACTTTGGTATTGAGATGACCTGCTTGCCATTGTAACTATCTTGATCTTCCAAGAGCTTGGTGGCAACCCCATGCTTGGGGAGATGCTGTGGTTGAGGGGATGGATTAGGGCCTGGGAGTCGAGGCACTAGATGGTGTCGTGTCCTTCTCCTAGGTGAGGTTGCCTTCAATAGAGATGTCCTCAGAGTGATTAGGGAGCCATGCCCTGCTTGGATCTTTTTTGGTCTCGTTGGTTGCTATTGAAGTAGTATTGAGCGTAGAGAATAGCCTCTTGTACTTGTTGTTCACAGCTTTCCTGAGTGGGGGACAACAATGGCAGAGTAATGGGCAATTGCACCTGGTTGCCGCCACAGATGGTCCTTTTCTCCCTTTGGGGTCGGACTTTCTCAGAGGGTCGGTGTTTGGAGGGTTGGAGGTGGTTGCAGCTTCAGGTCCGCCCTCCCATAGAACTTCTTTACCTTGGGCCAATGAGGGTATATTAGAAGGAGTAGGACATGGTTCACAAAGCGAAATTATTGCAGTTCTATCACCATTCATGAGGGAAGTTGTTCTAGCCTGCTAGTCGATTTGACAGTTCACGGCATAACACCAGGTCCTTCCTGGCGAATAACTGTTAGAACATAAAAGTAGATTTCTACTTCCTGGCGAATAACCGTTAGATTTAAGTTCACAAAACCCAAGGTACTTAAGAGTTGGCCATTGATAGTCTGTATAGAAATGATGGTGAGGTTTAGGGGTACCTGTAGCTTTTCCCATAGCTCACGGGAGATGAAGTTGTGGCTCTCCTAGATCTACGAGTGCTCGGATGCACAAGCTCGGACCGTGCAACTGAACATGCAACCTACTTGGGTCTACCATTAGTTCATCTGCCAATCCTGGGTGTTCAAGCATTGCCTTAAGCAATGCCATTTGCTTTCACTATCTAAGCTTGGTGTTACATGCCCTAGCTTCTTCGATGCCCTGGCATTTCATTCGGGCTACCTTGGCCTTAAGTTATTTTTCCCTATGGGATGGCTTGAAGGGTAGGCAGCGTGAGTGGCCCGTAACATCTCTTCAATTTGCTCCTGTTAAGGTAGCCTTCCATTTCTACTCCATCGAGGGTGGCTATTCAGCACGCCAATCATATATGATCTTATAGCAAGTTTTATTGGAGCTCTTAGCCAAGCCATTCTCCTTGGGATAATATGGTGTTGATTTCCTATGTATGATCATTAACTCGCTGGTCAGGATTGCTATAGTTTCATTGAGCAAATGAGTTCTTCAGTCGCTGACTAGCTCTAAGGGACATCCAAACCGCGTGATAACTTGCTCATATAAGAATTTAGTAGTAGATCTCACATCTGCCTTCACGATAGCTCTTCCTTCTATGGCCAAGATGATGTATCTGGCTTCGATTCCTTTAGCCAATGGGCTTATACGTCCAATAAAATCAATGTCCCATTTCTCAAAGGTTGATTGGTTAATATTCCAGTTAAGGGCATCATTATTAGGGGAGAATTGGGGTCTCAAAAGGGCCTAATAAGGAATGGATTAAGAAATGGATTAGTCCTAAAAAATGAAAGGGCCAAGGTAGGTCCCAAAAAGTCCTAACCCCCCTCACCTAGGTGCATTAAGCCCAAAAGTGACTCCACCTCTTACACCTCTTACACAACTCTTACTCCTAGGTGGGAACCAAAAAATTCAAAATTCAAAATTTGAATTTTGAATTCCCTCCATCCTTCTCTCTCCTCCCTCCCTCCCTCCCCCTCCTCACTCCCCCTCCCCCACTCCCCCTCCTCACTCCCTCCTCCCCCTCCCCCCTCCTCCCCCTCCCCCTCCCCCTCCTCACTCCCTCCTTCCCCTTCCTCCTCCTGCCCCTCCCTCCCTCCCTCCTCCATGCCTGCTCCTTCTGCCCTCCCCCTCCCTCCCTCCTCCATGCTTGATCCTCCTCCCCTCCCCCTCCCTCCTCCTCCACTACTGCTCCTCCTCCCCCGCCCCTCCTTCTCCTCCCTCCTTCCTCCCTCCTCCTCCACGCCTACTCCTCCTCACCCTCCACACCTGCTAGTTTGCCCCCCTTTCCTCCTCTTCATTTACTGGTCCTTCCTCCCCCATCCCTCCTCCTCCTCGCCCTCCCTCTTCTTGCGTGCTACTCCTTCAAGCCTGCACCTCCACATCTTCTCCTTCTCTACACTCCTTTACTCATGGCACCATTCGAGGACGTCTCCAACAAGTACTAGGTTCACTTAGAGTTGGAGGCTGAATATGCAAGCACACGTAGTCTGGGATTGAGGGGAGCTTCCAAAATCCACGGTCTTTGTTCGCAAGGAAAGAAGCATCTCGACCTTTGGGTAGAAGGATCCTTGTATCCTTTAGATCTTGCCAACCAAAAGAGACCTCCTTTCCATATAGTGCATGAGCTAGTTCGGTTGCTGGAAATGGACATGTGGGGTTGCTTGGTTATTGGCAATCGATTAAACAATGCTTAGTCAATGGCTATGCAAGCAAGCGAGATGCGTGGAGCCCAAGCAGAGATGCTAGCACATTTAGGAAATAGCACCATTGTTGCAATGCATAACTCTATGCAGGATCTTCAAAGGAAGAACAAGGATCTTCATGATAAAGCCAAAGCATTGGACTTGGAGCGAAATGCTTTGGACTTGGAGTCTTTTGTGCTACACTGTTTGTGACTAAGTTTTTCTTGTGTTCTTCTTTAGGAACTTCATGGAAGGTGTGATGGGAAGAACGGACGGGGATGATATTGACTGTTCATATGCTCTAGCTAGTTTATTGATGTCAAGCAATGTCATTGGGATACCAAGGGACCAAGACACAAGCGCCTACGCGTGCAAGTTGCTAAAGAGATGATGAAGGACTTTATGGATATTGTGGATGCAAAGGAGATGCTTGTAGCTTGTGATACTGCCGGTGTAAGTCGTGAAGCTTACACATCTATTTTCAAAATTTTCAAGTCTGCTATTTTGGGAAAGTATAAAAAGTCTACAGTGCCCCTACCCACACCTTGGTCTTTGAGACGTGCATAGCGAGAAACAAACCAATGTGCAAGAGAAATGCTTGGAGGGTACCATTGCGTAACGGGCACAATGACGAGATGAATGCTTTCAACAATGTCTACTTAGATGTTGAGAAACTGCAACAAGCAATGGTCAAATTCTATGGCATGAGAGAAGATGGTAAGAGGAAATCCATTATAGCATTGCACTTTACTTAGGTCATTTCCTATATCATGTTTATCCTAACGATTTCTCTCTTTTGTTGTACAGATTGCAATGGAAAGCTCATATTTGTCATCAAAATGGATGAAGCTCAATTGGTGAAAGAACACAAGTTAGAGAGAGTGAGCATCTGCATTATGAATAAAGCCTTAGCCTTTGTTCAAGGGAATGAAGAAGTAGAGCAAGATTTCTCACTGCAATTAGAGAAAGATATATGGTGGCTTGCAGCATTTGAGACTCCAAAAGAGTGCCATGAGACATTGAAGTGGGTTCTAGATAGAACAGGAATCCCATCGTCTGAAGACAAGAGGAAGGGCAAACATTGACAGTCGATGGCCATGGAACATTTCGAGTTGAATGGCATCTTGCTGGTGATTTGAAAACCCTCAAGTGCTTGCATGGTTGTGAGACAGGGGAAAATGCAATGAACACATGCCTTTATTGCATGTGTTCCCAACGTAAGCAAAAGGCTGGCTTACAATGGGAGAATGGCATTCTATCTTGCAGCCAAACGCAAGCTCCCAATCGCAACAAGAAGGATCCAAAGTGGGATCCCATCTTGCCCATCCCACTTGAGAGAGTACACATATGTACTTTAAACACAGAACTACACGTACTTGATAAGTTGTTGTATTTGCATCTTGTTTATGCTTGGAATTTAATTCCGCAAGAAGTATCTACACGGTGCATTGCAAAAGCTGAGAAGTTGCTGTCAGAGATGGGATTCCATGGAGGACATGTCAAACTTAAGGAGGATAAGAAAATGTCTAGGGCAACACATAATCTTTCTGCAAAAGTGTCCATGGGTGGAGGGAAGGCAAGGAGATTCCTATTGAACCACAATCTCAACAAAGACAAACATATATTGTCTCAAAGCAATTTGGGTTGGGAATACTAGAAAGCATTGTGTGAATGCATGACCAATAAGGCTTCTCATCCTCAAGTAGCAACTTTGAGAGCTAAAGTATGGACAAAGGTAGATGCATTGATAAAATTGTTTCGCCAGGTACAAATTGATGAGATGTATTATGAAAGGTTCAGGATGGCTGTGAAACAGTTTATGCAATTAATGGTGAGAGCATGGGGGGAGTCGCACATTACGCATTACATGGTAATCTTGGCACCATCATAATATTTAGCACCTGCTTTATAAACAGTTTTTGTTGCTGAAATGATTCTCATCATATTTGCAGCATATTCTCTATGCACACAGACCATGGTTTGTACAAAATTGGGGCCCTTTGTCCATTTGGAATACACAAGGCATGGAGAAGTTGCACTATAGAGTCAAGGTAGCCTACTTCAAGAACTCAAGGCATGGTGGTGGTGTCACTTGCAGCAATGCATTGCATGAGATGTTTGACTGGTTTTCAAGATGTTTACAAGGAAGGACTTTGAAGTCTGAAAAGGCAAAGGCATCAGAACTTGCGAAAGCAATTCAAATTGTATCAAAGAATAGAAGGCATAGTGCTTGGAAAGCATCCATAGGGAGTCAAGGAGTCGCACATTGGTTGCAAGCTAGAGTGAGAAGGGAGCAGATGGGTCCAACCACCAATAGAAGCTATGGTGTAATTGTATACATATATGAAATAAATATATTGCTTATTTTGACCACAATTTGTGTACTCACTCTTTAATATCTTGCTTATTTTGACCACAATTTTTGTACTCACACAACGTTGGGGAAAGTGGGGACATGGTGAAGGAGGGGGGAGAGAAGGGAGGGGTGCGGGGTAGGGTAAGGGGAGGGGTGGAGTGGTAACAAGGGTGGGGGAATATGGGGGAGGGCAACGGGTGTGGGCGGGGCAAGTAGGGGGAGGGCAACAGGGGGGAGGGCAACGAGGGTGGGGGGCATTGGAGGGGTTAGGGTGGGGGCAAGGGGCATGATGAAACCCTAAACGTAATTAAAAAGGGTGTCAAAACATGATGGGCCTATATAAAATGTTTAAAAAGCCCTAACTCTCATTATTCAATGGCAAGAGTCAATGGCAAGAGTGAAGAACACTGCTAGATCCACGGGATGCTACCTCCACCCTTCCTTCTCTAGCTCCACCACCTCCATGGCATCTACGCACACAAACCTATCTGGGTTCGGTGGCACCTCCCCCGACTCTCGTGAGCCCTCCCCTAACTCTCATGAGGTCTCCTAGGACTCTCATGAGCCCTCCCCCAACTCTCGTGAGCCCTCCCCCAAGTCCCGTGAGCCAACTCCCCAGTCTTGTGAGCTTTCTCCTCCTCCCAAGTCCCATGAGCCCACTCCCCAGTCTCGTGAGCCCACTCCCAAGCCCCAAGAGCATGAGCCTTCCCCTCAGTCTCAGCCTCAGCTTGATGACCCTCAGCCTTCCCCTCCTCATGAGAGCACTCCCTCGATCGAGCAACATATCTTTGAGAACCTCCCTTCCCCTTAGCCTTCCCCTCCCCATGAGAGGACTCCCCCACATGAGCAAAATGTATTCGATAACCTCCCGGACATAGAGAGGCTTCCTGAGGGCCAACATACTGCTAGGAAGAGCACAATCTTCCCTCTCCCAGTGATACAGCCCATCATAGAAATGGTACCTGTGCCCATAAAGAGGGTAAAGTAGATGCCGAGGAAGCCCCAACTAAAAGAAGGACAAAGCTTAGGATGTTTGTGAGAGGAGGATTTGGAGGAGGATCAATGCAAAAAAAAGCAGGGCAAGAAATTCAAGGCAGACAGGAGGTTGTGGGATCGGGTTCGGGTACCTGTAAAGCCTCCACCAAGAGTTAGGAAGCCATATAGAGAAAAGCTAGGAGCGTGGGTCCTAAGGGAGAACAGACAAATGCAGAAGACCACCGACAACCTGATCTCACGTGCTCCCTTCCAACGTGTGGTACGAGAGATAGCACAGGGATACAAGGATGACGTGCGATTCAGCACAGGAGCTATGGGGGTGCTCCAAGAGGCTGCAGAGCAAGTGACCACTGCTCTGTTTGAGGATGCCAACTTGTGCGCCATCCACGCAAAGCGCGCATCATGGTCATGGACAAGGACATGGCTTTGGCGAAGCGGCTACAGAGTGACCCAAGCTTGAAGCCCTAGATTTTCTTGCAGCCCACTCTTAGGACTTAGACCACCCCCTACCCTTGAAGGCACTATCTTGTATATAAGGCCCAAGGGCCGATCTTTTTTAATAAAATATATCCACATTCTCTACACTATCGCACTATTATGCATTCTCCATGTTTATGACTGAAGTAACTGATCATTTTAATGTAAGTTTTGAATTCTGTCAAATCTTGAAGAAATTTCACCATCGCGTAGAAGGGAAAAGTGTCTGGGACATTGCCAAGACCCTAGAAAGCCTAAAACCTACCACAGCATGAATTCGGGCATTCTGGCAAGTCCAAAATGCCCAAAAGCCTAAAACCTACCACGGCATGAATTTGGGCATTCTGGCAAGTCCAGAATGCCCAAATTCATGTCGTGGTAGGTTTTAGGATCTCTAGGGTCCTGGTGACGTCTCGGACACTTTTTCCTTCTGCACGACGGTGAAATTTCTTCAGGATTTGATAAAAATGAACTTTTGATACCCAGAATTGGTGAAAATGATACTAAATTGGCTAGAAATGTATTAATTTAACACAATTAAAATGACGGAGAAAATATATCATCAACGACTTAAACAAAATACAATGGAATTCATGACGAGCAACTATAACTTAAAACAAATAATAAAGACATGTAGTCATGTATCCATTGAAATATCCATTGAAATATATGTTTATATATACAAAAGGCCTCACAGGCTATCTTTCTTCTTGGCTAGTTCGAGTACATTGAGAATAGGGGTCTTTGAATCTCCTAGTGGATTCCTAGATATAAATCTAGCCGCAATAGTACTAACATCCTTCTCTCTTGCTGCCAAAGACATAGCCATTGCCGTCAATGCCCTGCCCATGAATGTTCGATCCAAAGGCATTGATAGCAACTAGGCGATGTACCAAAATGACTTTATCAGCATTCCAAGTAATGTTGGAGTATTTGATAGTGCGTGACAATGCCTTGCACTTCAACAGCTCCGAAGGACCTCGAGGAGAAAATTTGATGTGAAAGACCACGATATGCTCTATGACTTTGCCAAGGTAATGGGCCAAAGAATGATTTCGCCCAAATGCGCTGTGAACATTACCATGTCGAGATGAGAATTCATCAAGCTCAAATGCGTCCTGCAACAATTCAACAAACATTAGAAGACCAACAAAACAAATTATACTAAAAGAACATCAAAATAAAAAATATTGTTCGAACTTACCACTACAGCATCATCGGCTTCTATCCCTTCCTCATTTGCAATGTTGATGGAACCAGGTGCTGTGTGATGTTCCATTTGGGAGGTGGACGCTTTCTCCTGACCTGTGTTGGAGGTGGAAGCTTCTGGATGAGAGGGTTGTGCATCATATATGGACATGTTTGCATCCCTCATTGAAACCAACGTCGTCAAGAGAAACTCTTCCATTGTCTGGTCTTCTGAACCTAGAACCTCGGGATCTTTGAGATGTGTCAACATTGAACCCCCGATAGGACTCCGAGTGCCTCATCCTCTCGTAGTCCAAAAAGAACCTCTTTGTCATGGAGGAATACATACTCTTCTCCATTGATGATGAGGGGGGACAAGGACCATAATTTTGATTTTGGGTTAGCAGTCTCTGATGCAGATTCTTGCTCTACTGGGGGCTCTTGAAGTAGGCTCAATGCTTGAGCTACTTCCATCTCCTCTATTGCATCGTCAAGACTCTCTTCCATGTACATGTTTGAGTCTAGTCTAGGGACAACCAGATCAATAGTTCTACTAGAGCGGGTGCTAGACGATGAGGCTTCTTCCTCTAAATTTCCTTCTTGGAGAAGGAAGATGAATGTCATCTCCCATGAAAGGAATTTGGTGCCTGTATTTCCTGTGATCCCCACGTCTAGGATGTCTTGAACTTCGACTATCCTAAACCCTTCCTCTATAAGGTTGTCACAAAAGTGGGCCAAGCGCTTTACAAACTTGGGTTCCTCTACGAATAGATACTTTATGTAATCTATGGGAACCCATCTCTTTGAAGAGTGGTCAAGTGTATAAGCAAAATTTGAGAAATTATCTTGCATGTAAAGGGTCTTGGCTCACATATATGTGCCTAGGACATCTAAAATCCTATCAAACACTAAAAATAGCTCTTCCTCACGATCTGCAAATGTAGTTCGTGAGATGAAGTCATGGAACACAGTTCTAGCCAAATCCATGGCAAATAGTAGCAGCTAATGGAGGGAGTAACTTTTGAGGACGGGAGTTTCTATGGCTCTCTAAACGTGAAAGGGAGAATATGATGTAAAAAGGGCTCTTACCCCTTAATATATATCAAAACCCTAAAAATTAAAATTAATCATAAAATCCCCAAATTTTTTGAAAAACATTTACCATGAACTGAAAGGAGAAAACATTAAAAGAAAGCATTTTAATTTAATTATCCATCATTTTTTAAAGCAATAACTAGGATTTGACAGATAAAAAATTAAATGCTGCACTAGTTAAACACATTGTTAGCAATCTTCAATGTTGCAGGAGGAATGAAGTTGGCACTATGTATGCACTTCTCCACACGGCGGCTGATCTTACCACCATTTAAGGTAAAGTAGAGGACTCTAACATGCCATCCTCCATGACCAATAGGTGTTCTCGCACATCCCTTAGAGTCCATTGCGATGTGACATTCACATTCTTGACATCTCCCTCTTCAACATCAATAGACAAACTTACCCCCGTATTGTCTTCATCATTAGAGTCTAGGGAAAGCCATCTGCCATTTGTTTTCTTCCAGTGCCTATACTGAAAAGCTAAATACAACATTTGGCATGACAAATGGTATCTAATAACCACATTGTCTTTACATGCGTGACATTGAAACACATCACCCTTTTGGTCGCCCAATTCATCCCAAGTAAATCTTCAAGAGCATTTTCATCTACACGCTTGCAGGACCACATAGTTTTTGTTCTATGCATATGTGTATTCTGAAATAAAGAAGAAAAAATGTGCAGAGGCATAAACCAAGATAACCTTGCCCATTTGGATCCAAATGTAAACTTCATGGCCATGCCCACATCCTTTGCAATCTCGATTGCAATGTCCTCAAGTCCACATTGCTGCAATCCATGTCTTGAAGTTGTGGTGGTGCAATGGTTTGCAGACGGCCATAGCTTGATGATGTCATTTTAGTGATGTATGTTGCATTATACCAATACACATTCTTCATTCGCAAGGAGGCCAACTTCTCCCCGCCATGCATTTGCTTACCTAAGTCCTCATGAATCACAGTGAACTTGCCTATGAATTATTCAACTGGTTCCCACTCCTCGAAGTCCGAAGGGAAAACATCTGCCACCATGAATAAGAGCTCTTCGAAACCAAACACAAAATTTCCAAATGGACTCATTACACTTACAGGTGAAAAAGGTACATAGATAGAAAGGCTCACAATGTGATGGTATCCTAGATTGATTGAATGATGGAGGAAGCCGCATATCTTTTCCCAAACTTGAACTTCAAACTTTTGCGAGCCATCCTTTCTTCCCAAACTTGAACTTCAAGATGTGCCCCTTCCACTCATGCAAGATGTCACCTCTCTTGCTCTTGGGAAGCTTATGTGGACCTTTGGCTGATCCTTTCATCACTATCCAGCCATTTAAGTTGTAGGTGCAAGGGATCCACTCATCCAATGCATTTTTGGTGTTGTGGAAGACACAAGAGGTCACAGCATTGCGTGGTCTTGTAGCCTTGCTCCTCACCATGCTTGCAGAGGTAGCAACAGCAAGAATGGGACTACTACACAAGGCAATGCAGCTCCAATAGAGGCACAAAAGATGGAGAAGGAGGGACAGAGCAGTAACAATAGAGGCATAGGAGAGGGAGAAGGAGAGGGATAGAGCAACAGCAACAGAGGCACAGGAGAGGGGGAGGGAGAGGGACAGAGCAGCTCTAACAGAGGCATAGGAGAGGGAGAGGGGAGAGAGAGAGAGAGAGAGAGAGAGAGAGAGAGAGAGAGAGAGAGAGAGAGAGAGGAGCTGCAGTAAGCAGACCAGAGTAGGAGGGAGTAGAGAAAGAGGGGGAAGAGGGAAAATGTGTGGGATTTGGTTCAAATGGAGTGATTTGGCAGGTTGGACCACAACAGTGGGGGGCAGAGCCCTAGAAAGAGGGAGGGGAGAACAAAAATTTGCCAGAAGGGCCCTACAATCCCATTGAAGGTAATTTTGGGCTCATGTGGGGGAGATGCAGCTGGTAGGAGAGTCAAACATGGGTTAAGAATGGGTGATGGTTTGGGTGGTCCCTAGTGTAAGGGGAACAACCAATAGGTCCCTCCACCTCAACATACCATTGCCCCATACCTTCTAACACTCTCATTGGTACACCTCAAATCACTCTCTAATCCTTGAAATTAGGAAACACTAATTGGAGGCCATTTTGAGACCCCATTTCTCCCCTAATGGCCCACCTTATATGGGATTTTAACAAGCTGGCAGGGGTCGCAGGCTTGATAAACTCGATTGCATCTTCGAAGAGAGTCAGCCACCAAAGGCTAGCCTAGAGCACCTTACGTGCTGTAACATCAGTGCAAAATGCCCTCTCGCAATTCCAGAGTGGGCTTCTTCAAGCACTTCGATGTATTTGTGCTCGCACACACATCTACGCATGATGCCATCTTTGCCCATGCGGTATAGTTGGCCTGCAATTAGTTGATACGATGCTGCATCCTTAATGAGTTTTCGGGCTCTGTCTTTCTTGAGAGCTTGGCCTCGGGGTAGTAGGCCATTGGCTAGGTAGTGATCGTTCTTGGCCGCTTATTGAGGTATGATGTCGATGAGAAAGAGGGAAGCATTAGGGAGGTTATCTTCGACTCCCATCAGGGCTTCACCATTTGGGATCCTCAATAGGTGGTCGGCTAGGACATGGGTCTTCCCTTGAGAGACTTGTTCATCCAGTTGGATAGGTCTCACCAAAGGATGGGATTCCCTCTCAACAGGGAGACGATCGACATTTCCACCTTGGTCAAGAGGAACGAAACCAACTTAGCGCTATTGCAAGGTTCCTGTGAGGACTCGCTTCCCATTGATAGTAGGTCCTTGAAACCATAAATGTCTCCTTCTTCCTGTAGGTTTTGCAATACTGGGTCCTCTTGGAACATTCACTGCATCAAATCTAGAGCCTCAGACTTATTGAAGCTGAAACATTCCTCTTCTTCCACACTTTTCGGCACCTTGAGCGCCTTGGCTCCTAGATGGTTAGTCAGGTGGGCTGGACGGATGGTATCCGACCCTTTGCTTACCTTGAGTCTATGCTCAAACTTTTCCTGGCAGTCCCGTACTAAGTTCTGAGCCTCTATTACATATTGTTTCTCTAGGATTGCATCCGGATAGGTTTTCTTATATGGGGGCGGAGATGCAAGGCCTTGGACCTGCACTGGCTTGTTTACACCTGAGCTCAGAGGTACTTTCGGATCACCTTGGGTGGAAGCACTTCCTGAGGCAGAGGAGGTAGTGAGGGTGGCTGTCTCCTTATCGGAACCATCTTGAATGAGCACTTGGTCAGACCCATCACCTACATGATATGGCTTTTTTGGACCGAGTCTGCGGTTGTTGAGAAACCTCAGGGACTTGCTATAGGGGCCTTTATCCTTCCTTGCCTGTTTCCTCATTGCACTACCTATGGCTTTGGCTTGCATCCTTGTGATGATCTTTAAGGGTATTGTGGCCACCTGGCCTTGTTCGATACTGAGCAAGTTAAGGTTGGTACTCTTAGGCGGGGTGACTGGGGTTGTTGGTCTTCTCAAGGGACAATCCTTGAATAGATGCTCTATTCCACACCTTGCACACAAGGGTGTAGGGCATGTTGTGGGAGGAGCGGCTGGGGTAAGATCCCTATAGGGGAAGTCCTTTACGAAATGCGGCCCCTGACACTTGAAGCATGACACCGAAGGGTTCAAAGTACCTTTGTAGTGGAACTCACTTGCCCTGTGCAGGCCTTGGCAGGTATAGCATTGGATCAAGGGCCTTCGAGTAACATAGTTTATGTCTCTAGCCCTTGAGTTCAAGGGAGCGGTCTGGAACACAAGGAATTGCTAATCCTCTTGCAGGATGTAGTGACTTAGGGTGCCACTTCCTTCCTCGTAGGGGTAGTAGTCGAGGGGTCCGTGGTCTAGATCCATCTCCTCCCAATCATTGGGAACTTCCTCTACCAATACTTGATTGACAGGGCCTATACGAGGTAGGGGAGGTTGAGGACCCAGTATGGGTGGCAGTAACGGAGCCTGTTGTGATCTGTAATGGCTTGAGCTAGCCAAAGGGGCACCTTGTGTGTTTATAGGATTAGGTCGAGCCGTCAAGGCTAATGGGGGTTGTGCTTGATACATGGGTTGGGGCAGGGACCTTGGAGATCAGCATTGGGAGGTATTGTGGTTCCCCCATCTATGACAATGTGCGCAGTAGAGGGTTGGCCTTGCCCTAAGGCGGGGACACTCATTGGAGGGATGCCTGCCGTTACATAGCCCACACCAGACATTGTCTCTCCATGGAAACAAGTGGGGGTCGCTCGAAGCCTCCTTGGAGGTTCCTGACCTCCAATGTTGGCCCAGCTAATTTAGCAATTTTGAGGCTAGCTCGCTCATTTCCAAGCCCTTGGGTTCGTTGATCTCCTTCTGGGTCATCTCCCCAGTTGAGGACCTGACCAATGGTGATACTTTTGATGGGGTCGGGGTGTTATCCAAGTTGGCCTTGTCGATCATATTATCACTTATGTAGATAGACACCTTACTGCATAGTTCGAAGGAGGTAGGATTCATAACCATCAGGTGGTCATGTGGCTTCGGGTTTGCCAATCCGATGAGAAAGCGGGGCAATAATCATTCGTCGCTCATTCGCTCATATGGCGCAACGAGAATTGAGGTGCTTGATTCTAGCTATTGAATCCCAAAGGGATTCCTTGTCATTCTGATTCACCTCATATAACTGATTAATCGGGCTCCATTTATGTCCATTGGGGGCGAACCCTACAATGAAGGCTTTTCTCAGCGTCTCCCAGTTGACTTTTTCTTCCGGGGTGAGAGCCTTATACCATCGGCCTGCTTTGCCATCCAGACTAAGACCAAACGCATTAGCCATTTCTAGATCTCCGGGAGCTCCAAAGGCTTCACATATCTGCTCAAATTGCTCCACGTGGGAGACTAGGTCTCCTTCCCCAAGGAACTTGGGCATTAATTTGGAGATGGCTATGGGTCGGCTCCTTGAGGGATTCGTGATCCCTACGGGAAACATTAGGGCAGGCGGAGGTAGTGTGGCCCCCCTTCCTAGCGCATTCACCAAGATGTGCATTGCCTCATGTGTTAGCACCGTTAGGGCAGCTGGTGGAGGTGGCGCCATTGTGGGCCTAACGGGATGTAGGGGTGGCCTTAAGCCTAGCCTTGCTGGTGGTGGAATCCATTGAGTTGTTGGTACTGACATTTGGGTGGACGCGCCAAGGCCTACATTCATTAGAGCAACAGATGCGGGTGGAAACGGTCGGACTCCTAGAGGAGGTGGCTCATGGGGCATTGGCACGGAGGTTCCTTGCATTGGGCGATAGGATGGAGCTTGTGGGGCCACATAGTTGGCGAATGTTGGTGGCATTGGGAAGGTTGGGGGTTCATAACTCGCCCCTCCTTGGGAGCCTCTCGCATCTCTTCGGCTAGGGTCTTGTCCCTGGAAGTCCCTCATCCATCGATCTTCATCCTCCATGTGTTCCCACTGAGGGTGCCTTGCGAAGGAGGTGGGCCCTGGGTCCACAAAGGTGGTTTCGGTCCCTGTCTGCATTTCAGGAGCTGGTTGTTGTTGACCTTCCCTTCCCACCACTAACATGCAAGTGAAGGGGTTCGCCATGTCTGTTGAATCTGTTTAGCCTAAATGTCTAAACATGTTCGAGAATGTACCTCTTAACCTGGATGCTACAGAAGGAGCAGGGAAGTTGGGAGAGGCCACACTAGTGAAGGGAACTTCGGAAGCCCTAGGACTCGCGGGGTCTTGCATCCCCTTGTCCAAGCTCTCTATCTCATCGGAGCTAGATGGATCCTCCTGTCAGGGTCCTATTACGGAGTGGGAGCTAGGAATCGAGCTTCCAGTTCGGACCGATCCCCAGCTAGGGTGAAAGGTGGGCTGAGCGTAGCTCGAAGCACTGTCTTCAGGCACGGGCTCCTTGGACAAAATTCTTCCTAATCGCAAGTGCATGTATAAGACCTCTAACAGGGCACAGTCAAGCTGAAATTTAAATATGTATTTTTTTCTGGACTATCCTAGAGGTATCCTGACAAGCATAGTGATAGCAATATGGCAACGGTCGTAGGGATAGATTAACACACCGGTCGGTAGGATACCAGGGCAACGAGTGATGGGATAGTGCCTAATGCACCGGTTGGTGGGATAGGTAGTGCCACGTGTCGGTGGGATGGGACGCAAGTGGTATCCCCATGATTGTAGGGATGAGCTAAGACCATGGGCAAAGGGATAATGAGGTTGGCGGGATAATGGTTTGGCCACAGGCATGGGGGTAGCAAGATGGCAATGATTGTGGGGATGAGCTTAACGCACTGGTCGATGGGATATCTTGATCGATGGGATACAGATATGGTGACGGGCATGGGGATAACTGAAGGCACCGATCAACGGGATACTTTTATAGAGCGACGGTCATGGGGGTAGTGCTAAGGCCACGAGTCAATGACTGTAAGACCGACGGGATAGCTAACTCTAACACGCATTAATTAGGGCGATGGATTAGACCGTGACCAGTGGGATAGGGCTATGACAATGGTCAACGAGATAGCGCTAAGCTGCTGACCTGTGGGATAGGAATGTGCTATGTTGCCGACTGGTTTTTGATGATTTTTGACAGATTTGGAGTTTTTGTTCAGGATTTTTTGTGCTAGGGGGATGCTATACTAACTATCTACCTACTCAATGCAAAAAACATGAAAGAAAAACAACATTGGAATGCAAAAATGAAAGATTTCTTGAGGGGTGACTATTAACACATAAAACAACTTCGAATTTCAGCTTGATTCTTCATTCTTGGTTGTTTTTTGTGAGAAACTACCTTCCTATCATTTCAAAACTCTAACAAACCTAAAAAACAAGCTTCCTAAACTAAAAATGCTCTTCAACATGAAATGATAGTTTTCCTTCTCTTTTCTGTCCAACCCACACTTCCTTCCTCATTCCTCTACTAAAACTCCACTAATAACGCTCTAAGTTAAGCTTGAAGCCTTGTGCAATGGGTGGATTAAGAAACAAAGCAAGTGCACATGCAAAAGCATACCTTGAACTCCCCGGCAAGCACCAAAAATATGTGGTCTCAATGGTGACTCACGTGTTGTGGGGATCTTGAAGGAATGCCATTGGAGCCTCCACTCCAAGCTACTTCCTTGTGAGACCAATGCAAGCACGAGCCTTCCACTTATGTCATGAAAGCAGCTTTTGGATTCTTGCAGTGTGTTTCCACAAGAGAAAGAGGGAAGGGGGAGAGGGGAGAAGAGAGGGGAGAAGGGAGGGAGAAGGAGAAGGGAAGAGGTAGGTGAAGGGGGATGGAGTGGCAAACACAAAGACACTACGAAGGAGACAAGAGAACACCCAAAGACACTCTTGAAGAGAAGAGGGAGCTTGTATTCCAAGCTTGTGCATACAATAATGAAGACCAAAGTCAACCATTTGGTCTTTTATACATGTCACCTTTTGAAGGGAGGGCCAACCCTTTTCCTTTTAGCACTCTCTCTTTCTTTACATTTAAAATGCTCTTGGGTCCATAGGGTGCCAAGGCATCTTTGCTATCCTTTCCATCTCTCCCCTACTGGTCCACTCATGTGTGTCAGAAATAGCCCCGGGGGATTCACTCTTCATTAAAGGGGGACGTCACCTGCGTGCATGAACTTCAAGAAAACCCCCTATTTAAGATCCACATAGGATGATAAAACACCCCTATTTAAGCTTATAAGATACCACCAAAATTCCATTATGTCCCCCCCTTTCCTTAAATCTACATTCTTTCTCAAGCGTTTAGATTACACAATAAGCAAATTTAGGTTACTTTCCCTATCACTATTTAAAACCATACACAAAATCAAACTTGTTTGGACTAGTTACCCAAGGTAACCTATATTATGTCCCCCCTTCTTAAATATGACATGGTCCCCCTAGCTTAAATTCAATATTGGGGAAAAAAAAAGGGCCCCCACCCCTAATGTATAAGCTAATGCCTCATTTCAAAAAAAACCCCTTTTGTACACTCATGTGATATCATAATTTCCCCCTGTGAATCCCCCGGGGAAATAGCACTTGTGTTAACCATATGAGAGCGCTAAATAGCGCTTGTGTTAGCCTCGACCCTTCGAGGCTGAAACTATTTCGAGCTCAAGTCCCCTATGTGAGGCTCAAAACCTGGAGTGGCGAGGCTGATCTTGGGCTACTTGTGGCTTGACCCCCATAAGGCAATTAACCACATGATGTGTTTGTGGCAATTTGCAGGCTGAACCTATGACCGTTTGGGATATTTGGGGCTCAAACTCCCTGAGCTTGCAGTGTACTCCTTCCATGGTTGCAACCGTTGAAGTAAATCATGAAGCCTAATCGCCTCTAATCATTGGTTACCCTGCATTCTACAACTGTTCTACAACTGTACTTTGTGCATGTTAACAAATATGTATCCAACCCCACTAAACACCTCATATACGTAATGACACTCAAGTTCTATTTCCTTCTCTGATCTCAAAATCTTGATCCACCTTTCATATATGTCATCCTCATAGATGACCAGATGTCAAAAATCTTGATCCACCCTTTATGTATATCATCCTCATAGATCACCACATGGGTGTCCTTAGTGGAAAAGTCATAACCCATCAATGCATTTGCACTTGATATGAAATTCTCAAAAAAATTTATAAGCATGTTAGATTACAAACATAAAAAAGATAGTTGTAAATGGAAAATTGTGATTAAAAAGTGTGAGTTGAGTACAAATCCATGCTTGCTAGATAACTTTGGGCTAATAGAGAATGGCACTAGTCCCATTATTACTCTCCTTTCTATGGAGAATGGTATTCTTCTAGCAAGGGATGACAATTTGATCATTCTCCCAAAGGAGAGGGTGACTGTAGTGCCATTCTTACTCTCCACTCTCTTGATTCTCCATAAAAAGTGAGAAAGAAAGCTTGAAATAGAAAATGGAAAATACAATTAAGAACATCAATACAACAAGAGAAGGTAGAAAACCTTACATCCTAGTTTTGACAATCTTTATGGCCTTTAACAAGGCCCTATGCTGGCTTCTTTGGCCATCCAAAGGCAAACCATTGTGACCTTAGATATTGCAAGATATCAATATATGAATGATTCTTTAAAACTATTTTGAGCCTCCATGTTCATTGATGATATTTTGCAACTCGCTAGCTGATTGAGCATTGACCACAATCATGCCTTCCTCCTAGTATAAAAACTGTTTCTTACAACAAATGTGCATTACTTATGAAATTGTTGCCACAATTATTGAATATTTCAAGAATACAATAGATGTACTATAACTTATCTTTCTATACCTCATCCTTGTGCATGGGAGAATTAATGCCTCTGTGGAATGGCATGCGATAGGCACATGTTGTTGGATGCTTTGACATCATGAAAAACCACCTAACCAAGTCATTTACATAACTAATAGCAAACTTTTGTACACATACTGACTTGGTGCTCGATAGCAATTCAGAAGTAGAATTGACATGGCATATTCAACTCCAAATGGGAATTACTTTGTGTACTCCATTAACCCTATTGAGACCCGATCATGCTAGTGTCCTTCGTCTCTAGTTTTTTTGAATTGGTTTGAAGTTGATACGGTATGATCGGACCCATCGCTTGAAACCATCTTCACCTTTTCCCCAATAAAGCATGTCTCCGGCCCTACCTCTTTATCTCCCTACCTATGTTTGTCCCTTTATTTCCCCCCGTGCTTGTCTCTTTATCACCACCACCAATGCCTTTCTCTGCAGTTCTCTTTTTATACCCCCCTTATGTCCATGTATCCCTCCCTTTCCTTGTGAATTATGATCCCCATGAGCTTGATCCTTCAACTTTTGGTACCTTGGATTTCTTAGAGGTTTTTCTACTCTTAGAATTGTCTTCCTTTATCTTTTTTGGATACGAGATGAAAGCATCTACATTACAAGAATTGCAACAAATTTTAGGCTAAACATTCTCGCCTTGAATTCCATTGTGTCATCTCCATTAGATATGATGCTCACGTGTTTGTAACATGTGGGATCCTTTTGATACATAGTACCACCCATTCCACGAACATTGATACAAAAGAGATTCTTTTCTTGAAAATTTCCATCTATCATTTTTGTAACTTCCCCCACATCTTCATATACTGTTCCATGGAGATGGACAAAACAATGCACCTTATGGGGCCTCTGGGGTTCATTATTATATAAATCCAAATTTTATCCTTTTCTACATGCAAAAACCCATGAAAATATGACACATATGAGACCTTTCTCTTTCCCTTGGCCATATTTGCAAATTTTGTTAACAAGCATTCCAACATAAGGAGAATTAACATTCACAACATCACAAATATGAGGTGGTGATTCCAACTACAACGTAAGCAAATAACACTCACAAAAACAAATGAAATATTTGAATTACAATGTAAGAAAATGAACACTCACAATGTAAGAGATTTGATTATTCACCAAGGCCATTCTCCCTTGAGGTATTGCCAAGATTGGTGCCAATGCTATTCTCCACAACCCCACTAGAAGAATAGCACTAGTGCCATTCTCCACAAATTGATATGAGGTTATGGAAAATGTACCAGGTCCATTCTCCCTATGACATTCTCCACGACCTCATAGGGAGAATGGACCTAAGGTCATTCTCTTTATAAGGTTATGTAGAATGGCACCAATGCCAATCTCCACTATGTGGTCATGTAGAATGGCACTAGTGCCAATCTACAAAGGGAGAATGGTACTATTGCCAATCTACACAAGGAGGAAGGCATTTTTCACATCCCCCATAGGGAGAAAGGGAGCAATACCATTCGCAACAACCCCCACAAGGAGAATGGAACTTGGGCCATTCTCCCTATGAGGACATGGAGAATGGCAATAATACCAATCTTTGCAATCCCATAGAGAGAATGGAATTCATGCCATTCTCATATAAGGTTGTGAAGAACAGAAATAGTGCCATTCTCCTTCTCCCTATATGAGGTTGTCAACAAGAATGGAACCAGGCACTCTCGCTATGGGGTTGTGAGGCTAGGAAGAATAACACTAGTGCCATTCTCCCTTTGAGGTCCTGGAACCAATATCAATCTCCACAATGTCATCATGGATATGGGATTGCAAAGTTTGGCACTAGTGCCATTCTCCATGATTGCATGGGTTTGCATAAGGAGAATGTTGGGGTTGTCCCGAATGGTTCTATTGCCATTCTCCTTGTTGGGGTTGCATTAGTACTACTTCCCGTCTCCTGATTGGGATTGCACTGGTGCCATTCCCACAACTGCATTAGGATAATGGCATTGGTGCCATTCTCCACATAGCAAAAATTTCACACACAAAGGAATACCAAAGGCATAATTTTATCAATACAAGGAGCAGTTTGAGAATGGTATGCAACAATATGTTCATGGGAATCCAAGGATTGTGATGAGGAGCAAAGTGCACACATGTATGGGTAGGGCTCTCATTCAAGGCTTTATGGGGGTAATAACTTAGAGCACAAGCATAGAACCATGTTGAATCGTTTTACAGAGACATGATTGGTGATACCAAAAGTATATACATGATTGGTAAGCACCTAGCGAGGCCAACCTTCACTTAAGAAATGGGGTTAGGGTAGCCTATCCACACTTCAAGAACATATTCCTTGCTAAGACTATTGAATTCGCTAAATGCAATTTGTACAATGGGATCAAGGCTTAGTTGGTAGCTACACAAAGTCAAGAAGAGCACAATATGTTGATGCAGGAAAGAAAGAAGCATATGATACAACGATAGAGTCGTAGGGACTTATGTTATGCAAGGATGGGAACATATGGTCTTGGAGACCTTGCTACTAATGGGATTCCAAGAAGCAATGTTCAACTTTTGAACGCTCTATGCTCACAAAAGGCATTTATCTATCATTGTAGTCCTAAAGGTAAGCTATGGGTGGCTCATATCAAATTGTAAATAACATGATCATAGATGCAGATTTAGAGACATTAGATGGTGGCCCCAATGTTTACCATGGATACCCGACGGGGCCACTATGTTAAAGCCCCATATAGCACGTGCAATCAAGGGGTATTAAAAAAAACCCCTACTTACAGAATTTTATAACCTATATACACCCCTTCTATAAACTTTGAGATAATCATAAAATATCCCTTATGTAAGGAAGTTTTCACTTTTTGAATTAAAAAACCCCTTACGTATGTATATTTTTTGTAACTCCATAAAAATATAAAACCCCTTCGGTTGATCACACGTGCTATCTTACATATTTCTTAGTGCCCCCCCCTTGAGCATGGATACCATGACAACTTTCATTATGGAGGCTACAACCATGTGTAGGATTTCCATGCCATCACATCGATGTGAAAACCCCCCCTTTTCCGATGGAAATGTTAATATTCAACCCCCATTCTGAAAGTTACAAGAGAACTTGCTACTACATCTAGATAATTGCAAGAACTTGCTACTCCATCTAGATAATTGTGCATCAAAGAACAAGAACAGATACTTGTTTGCATACTTGTCTTTGCTTCTAGTAAGGGGTGTTTTTAAGACTATTCAATTGTGTTGGGGAGGATGATGTAGTTTTTTTGAATGTATGCATTGAATGAGGGAAAGTGAATGTTTGCCCCACTCGCAATCTCTGAGAGAACCTACTGAACACTGGATCAATATTAATCTTTGATGCAATGTTCAATAGGTTCTCTCAGAGATTGCGAGTGGGGAAAACATTAAATTTCCCTCATTCGATGGATACATTTAAAAAATCTACATCATCCTTGGCAGCACATTTCTTCTTACATGGGTTCGTAACTTCAAGGGCTATGTGGATGGGCACCTACGTGATGGGAAGTATATGCTAGTTGGTCATGTAAAACCATCATAGTTTTGATTTTTGATGCAACATGAAAAACCTATGATATAATAAGTGCATCCAAAATTACCATATTGGATGCCCATAGAAGAGGGATTGAGCTCTGGAAGAAAGATAGCGAGCAATTACTGTTGTTGCCAACAAGTTATCTAGATATACTGCAAATGGCTATTTTTGTGAGGGACAAGGGATAAATTACTAAAAAAACGTGATTTGAGAATGAAACAAGTAAATATCTCATAGACAAGAATGCACACAGATTGTTGGTGGCCAAGAACATAGTCACCTGGTCAGAAGGATAATATAAATGCTCGCATTAATGCATTCCAAGGCTATGAATAATGGAACGATGACTACTATGGGCCTGTAAGAGGTAAGTCAGGGGAGGAGTTTAGACCAAAGGTAGATGTTAAGCAGCAAGGTGACTTTCCCTTAGTGAGGCCATCTAACCCTATATACCCCATATGGCTTGGGGTTGCCCAAATAAGTGTCAAGATGTATGCTCATCTCCTAACTTCAAGAAAGTATTAATTTTTTATTGGGAACCATTGATTAAGAGAAAAGGTCTTAGTGATGTAAAGGTCTATGTTGATTGTTGGAATAAGTGTTGGGCAAAGACTAGGTCTGATCCACACATATGAGAATGTGTTGATGTGGTGGTTTGAAGTGGACATCAAAAGCTATAAATCCACCAAAAAAGATAAAGATTTCATAGCATGTATGTATCAAAACATAGGAGGTATTGAAGCATTATACACAATGGTGATGATTCTATCCTTGGCGATCTCCCAACTTACCAAGGTATTATGTTCTCTCATGTGATGTTTCTCATTTGTTGTGATCTTTATTCATATATATTTGCATAATGTTATAGTTTGCAAAATTCTTTCACCAATTTTGTTTCTTTTGGTTCACTTTACATTGTATTTATTAACACCACCAACTGGTGTTTATTAACACCACTAACGCTCTAGCAACCCTTTAAGCACACTTTTACTATTACATTTAGTTCCAAAACTAATGGAATTTTCCACAATCAATAAAGTTTCCCATAATCAATGAAATTTCACCGAGTCAATGAAATTTTCCATAGTATCTTAGTTCCCATAATTAATGGAATTTCCCATAATCAATGCAATTTCACAAACTTAATGAAATCCACCTGAAATTTCGCAGAGTCAATGAAATTTTCCATAGTATCTTAGTTCCCATAATTAATGGAATTTCCCATAATCAATGCAATTTCACAAACTTAATGAAATCCACCTGATTTTAAAATTCCCAAAATATGATATTTTTTCACTTTATCTAATATGATGTTATTATTAGAAATTGGAAAATTAGGGCATTGTTCTTTGCCGAAATTTTTTAAAAGCAAAACAAAACATCAACATAAGTGTCAATATGCTTATCGGAGCAATACAAGAGCTTATTTGAATGCTTCTTATTACTAATGTTATGACAAAAATGCCTCCTTCAAAAAAAAAAGAGGAAATGTTATCAAAAGCCCATGCAATGTGCCTTTAGAAAACGTTAAGAAAAGCCCATGCAATGTAAATTTAGGAAATGCCATAGTTATTGCAACACTTTACTGGTTTAAAACAAGATGAAGACACTGAACCCTTCAAGTTTGAACATATTTTGTTCATGTAGATCTTAAGTCAGACATGGGAAACCCTTTAAGTATAATGTAGAATATTAGTGATAAAAAATAACATGTTTTGTAATGGTTTTTGGCTTTCTAGAACTTTGGTTGCACTTTTTGAAGGATTCTAAAATCAATTGACATTTTTGGGGAGAGATTTGATGAAGACTTGTGTAAAAGTGACAACCCTAACATATATTAACAGTTTTTACAAACTACATATATTAGCAGTTTTTGGGGAGAGATTTGATGAAGACTTGTGTAAAAGTGACAAACCTAACATATATCAGTAGTTTTACAAACTTTACTGTTGGCACACTTTTGTTGGAAAGTGGATAAGACATAGTCTTGAATTTCCTTATCAATTTTGGTAATAAGTTTGCTGACTTGATAAGGTGTATTAAGGTGCTTTCTCCATAGTACCTTGAATAAGCATAGGCCATACACAAGTGCCATTGCAAAGATCATGAGAGAGATCTTTGAAAATTTTAATATAAGTATAAGCGGCCACTTGAAATTTTCAATCACTTACATGATTATGTTCTAGTTTGGTTCAGCTAATTTTGTCATGGTTCTGAGAAATTGATTAATAAATTTTAGGGACACTAGTTTACTCTATATAGGTTATAGCTCTCAAAGATCTTTTTTGGATAGTATTGTCATCTTCCTATGTACTTGCCATCTTCCCACATACTTGTCATTTTCCCATAGACTGGAATCCACATTGATTAAAAAAGATGCTTCTCTATCCATAGAGCATGTGTTTGTGAGTGGAGTATCAGTCTTAGAGCATTAACTTACAACATATCATACCTTGTAGATTTCCAATTTCTGTAACATGGAGAGATTTTGCACTTGGTCTGTTACTGATTGCAAGTGCAAATAGCTCTGTACATGCTTTTTTAAGAGTTGAAGAAGCAATTGTTCTATTGAAAAAGGGATGGTTATTCACAAGATATTTGCACTTCAAATAGCATTTGGAAGATATTCACACACTTATTTGATAATAGAAGATCATAAGATGCTTATATGCTATGGCAATGGACTAGAAAGATTCATTGAAATGTTTCAAAGAGTAATGTAGCTAGAATGTTTCCTCAATCACAATGGCTTGCCTTGTAATAGTCTACACATGAACTTCCACATATATATTTATGATAAAAGTATAATTCCTCACACATGTTGATTTAGTAACATTTTATATCTATTAATTTTTGGAATAAGGAACAATATAGATGTTCTCGTCACATATATCTTTTTCTTTTTTAATAATAAAATGCTACAACTGTATACATGATTGTGATAGTATATAATTTTTTAAGGCAAGCTCTAACACTACAATTTAACTCATAATTTGAAGCCATACATTTTGATTTCAAGCATAGATTTTTGTGAGTTCCTTATATCTTATTAGAAAAATTAATGTGATGTTGAAAATTAGCATGCCATGCAACTTTAAGACAATGCATTATCCTAGACCATTGGATAAAAAGTTTTTCTTGAAACCTTTTTGCCTTAAAATTTAAATCAAGGAAATAGGAAAGTTTATTTTATTAAACCATCTTACAAGTGTAACACTTTACTGATTCCCTTAGGTACGCAAATTTAATGTTTCTTGTCCTAGGTTGAAGAATGTGCTACTATCATAGGATGCATTTAGCTTTCATGGGTTGTGAATAAAAATAGAATATTGGTACTTATACATACATTAATTTTAATTTTACAATTTATGTCTAGGTCACTTTACATATGGTGGCATGTAGAAATTTTAAACCATTCAATTTTAGATACCAAAATTTTGGGGGGAAAAGTCAACACTTTTGAGAATATAACTTATGGGATGTTTGGTTTATCAAAAATCAAGATGATGATGTTTGCCAAAGTCTTCATTGTAATCAATCATCCAAGTCCTATAGAATTCATCCATGATTCTTGTTTGCCTATTTACATTGACATTCCAAAACCGTATAATTTCACATAAATTTGCAAGTTTATGCGGCGAAAACCATAAACAAGTTTTTGTGAGCCTTCATTTTCTTAAAAATTAAGGCAACATGGGCATTTTCTACAACCACCAAGTTTTTAAAACACCAAGTATTTGATAACAATACTTCAAATATCCAAGTTTTATGTCTGCATCCCTCTCATTCCTATTGCCTTAAATGGATGGTCTTTTAAGCACTCCAAAAAGTGAAATTTCTCTATCTGGACTGTAAGCTATCCATGCTTTACTGTCCACTATAGTTTCTCACACGTGTACATCACTATTCCCACTCCACTCTTTCTTAATACCCTCCAAATCTCCATATCGCACTTTGGCAAAATGCTATTTGTGGCCTACCACATCTCCCTTGTCTCCTCTCGCAACAAATTTGAAATTTAACAAGCCATCCACTTCACCACTTTAGGCATGCAAAGAATATAATGCTTTCATAGATTCTTTGTTCAGAACTTTAACCAGTACAATCTTTCTAAGATACCCACTCCACTATAGAGGCACCCATGAAGGAATCCTCCTATCAATAAAATCATGAAACTTTAACGCTTGCAAGTAAAAGAAGATAACCAACAAATGTAGTACTACTTCATTTAGAGACAACATACTTGAAGGCTATCCTTTTTACACTTTGAGAGTTTGGTGTCATATCCATCTCATTCACAAGTTCTGCAATATTTGTGCTAAGCATTCTTCCAAAAGAGCGTTACATAGGAACACACACGAATCACTAGAGGTCTTTTGATACAATGCATATATTAGTTTTAAAATTCAGGGCATGAATCGGGAATTGAGCTTTTAGAGACTAAATATATATAGTTTAGAAACTTGATGATAGAAAGAGAAGATGAGATCATGCCTTGTCAAAAGTTGACTTATATTCTTAGATATGATGTGATCTACAAAAGTTTTTATTACAATGTGAAAAACACCACTTGTGAAGTGTTTGTGCCCCAACATCTTTATTTATTCTAGGAATACTTGAAAAGAAATGTTTATCTATCAACCCCACTCAATCTTAATGCATGTTCTCAATTTGCTATGTGATAGTGTATCTTCAAAATCAAAACACACAATCATTATTAGATGATATAGCTTGTAAAAGACATAATAAAAGGATAGCATAGTTATGTCTAAATCAATGCCTAAAGCCAAGGTTGTAGGTATCTTGAATTTCTAGTAGATTTAATCATGTGTGTTCTCTAGTACTTGTGTTCCAGTCGAGCATATGAATTGAGAGTTTGTATGTGAACATTGATTCACAAGCTCAAATATTAGGTTGTTCAATGTATGGACTTACTTTTCAATGAATGTTCCCAAGTGAGAGATCCTACGAATTGAGAGTTTTATGTGAAAATTGATTCTAAACTCACATAACTCTCAATCCATATATATATTCTCTCTTGTTCTCATATACATTGAGATCTTCCATCCTAAGTTCAAAGCTCAAATATTGATTAGTCGTTCAATGTATATTGAGATTTTTATGTGAACATTGATTCAAAGCTCAAACATAGTACTAGTTTGTTCAATGTATATGAACGTTCCAACAAAAGATAAGAGATTGATTGTTGTAAACCGAATTTTGGGAAGAATCGAGGCAAAAGGGGAAATTCCTTGAGTGTGTTCTCGGTCACAAAAACGTAGAGGAGAACGCTGGAGTCGAATGAGGGAAAGGAGACCGTGAAGACCACGAGTGTCAACGGATGATGGCTATGATGGCTACCGATCGGGGCAACAATAATTCTATATAATTAAAAGTGAAAAGCGAATAACAAAGCCAGCGACGCCAGGGCTTCACGTTCATCATCTGCTTGCGGCACGCGGTCGCCTTTCCCGCAGCTCGTGCTGGCTCTCAAGGGGACAGCTGGCGGCGAGACAGGGCCCACTCGTGTGCGCGCGTGCGAGATGTGTCTCCCGTGGTCGCACCAGTCAGCATTTCTTCTTGTCAACCTCAAGGTGGACGCCGGACGGCTTCTATAAATATCCGATTTGGCAGCGGCCCAGGCGCCACGTATACCCGGTGCCGCTATATTTGGCGGTAATTGCAGTGTAGAGTATTTTAAACATTGGTGGGCTGTGTCTCGGGGCTGGCAAAAATGGGAGGACAAAAAATGGGTCTCGAGTCTCGCAGCGTGGGGTGGAGGAGCAGCCCGGCCGCTCCCCGTGTAAAGGATGATGACTTGTGCAGATCGGGAGCCCGCAGGAATGATAATGTACTCAGCGATTCGCGAATCCAGAGCGCCGTGCGGGCAATCACGGGGGGTCGTCTTTCCACGGCCAGCCAAACATGCCGGCCAGCCAATGGCCGGACTCCATGCGGGAACCGGCCTCGGTAACCCCACCCCACCCCACCCCACCCGTTTCCGGCGCCGCTGCCGCTGCCGGGTGCCTCGCAATCCGGCCGGCGTTACCGGTCGAACCGGCTGCTTCTATCTTGGCCTAGACTCCCATTATTGCGACCCTGGGCGACATGCACAATTGAGTTTCCGCGCTGGATAGCCATGATTTCGCGCCATGGAAGCCCCCTTTCAGGCGTTGAGTATGGGGCATGCGCGCGCTTGCGCTTGACATGATGCGTTGCGCACACGCCGCCATTATGCATGGCGCAGTTCCCCGCGTTAATGGGATCCTGCCAAGGGGGAATAGTCTTCCATGCCGCTGAAGCCTGCACGCTGCAGGTTTTATGCAGAGTCCAGACTCCACAGTGCACACAAATCCCGATTTGATGCCTGCCCCCAATGCCCCCCATGCCTCAACAGCTGGTCTGAAGAGGCCAAATCGCGATTGACTACCAGGCCCGGACTCACCATCAGCAACGATTGGGGAAGGTACCATAGATTTCACATCACGCCGTACGAGGATGGGCTGGCCCCGCAGGGGGCAACCGGCCACGCCGGTCGCCGGTTGCGCTCTGAAGATCGTTTTCTGCCCGCCAAATATTTGCAATCAGAGAGTGACATGAGCGGGGCGTGTGCCCGGCTGGCGGCCACGTCGACCGGCGGCGCCCAGACTAGCACGTCGGCGCCACGTAAGCGAGCGGCATAGGAGGGAAGTAAGCACCCAACACGTGGCTGGTGGGCAGAGGGGGGGGACATGCGCGCGCGTGCGTGGATGGAACTTATGAAAAAGTAAAACCGCTAAAAGGGGGGGGATAAAAAAACCAGGAACGGTTTTAGGGTGAAAGTCTGAATTTGGTCGGGCTGGTTTGGGTTGGCACACACGTCGTCGCCATCCAATTCGTATTCCCACACGAGTGGATACGCCTTACGCCTTCTCTCTTCTTGTTATTATATATATTCTCGTCTTCCATCCAAGTTCATGGTGGCAGCCCAATCCTTCCTCCTTGCGAGCACTCCATATTCTCCTCCTCCCTCTCCTCCCCTCCTCCTCTCCTCTTCGACTTAATCTTGTCGCTCGGCCTCGGGCTGCGTAATTCATTCCACTGTCTAGCGCTGCGCGCCCTCTTCCCTTCTCTCATGCTGCCGGCACTGTGCGTTCTCGCTCTCTTTCTCTCTCTCAATCGCATTCCTTTTCTATCCATCTCCCCATCAGCGCGCATCTCTGAAAGCTCGTTCCTAGCTGTGGATTTCATTCCGCTGACAGACTGAGAGACGTGTTGTGCGGGGAGGGCTGTGCGACGAGGGGTTGAGACGGGGAATGAGCGAGACAGAGGAAGAGGCAGAGAAAGACAGGCAGAGAGAGAGAGAGAGAGAGAGAGAGAGAGAGAGAGAGAGATCAAGGCAGGGACGAACGGCTGAATGAGCTTTGGGCTATGGCGTCTTGTAAAAGAGGGAGAGGGAGGGCGAATGGGTGAATGAGTGTTGCAACGGCTATGGCACTTAAGGCGGGAGAGGGAGGGCAAATGAGTGCAAGAGAATTGGGCTATGGCGGCTTTTCATCTTCCTGTCTGCTCTACGCTCATCCCAGATGCTTGTTGTGCAAATTGCTAGCGTATTTCCATTGGAACGAAGGATTTCTTGCACAAGAATTCTCCTCCACTCCCTGCTTGTTGAAGATTTCTTGTTGTTGCGCAGGAGCCCAGCTGGTTGCTACCATGGATCGCAGCAACAGAGCAGAAAACACCAGTCTCAAATCACTCCATCCCTACGAGACACCTCTCGGTTACAAAGTTGAAGATGTGCGACCTCACGGAGGAATTGAGATGTTCCATTGCGTAGCCTACTGCAATGTAAGTGGACTGCATCCTCAATTTCAATCCATGCGCTTCGATCTGTGAGTTCCAAGTCTGATCAAGACGGCGGAATCACAGATTTTTGCTCACTGTGTCGATGGTGCGTAGATTGTTGCGGTTGCAACGCTGGAGTTCCATGGTTGACTCAAGAACTCTGTGGTATTTGTGTAGTGTGTCCGACAGCCATCCTAATGCGCAGCGGTGATTCGAGCACCATGAAGATAAGCTAGCGTGACTTTCTTCCTCATTTGATCGATTGTGAGCTTCATCACCTCTCCGGAAAGAAGAAAGCTTCATCATCCTCTCTGGTAAAGAAAGAGAGGACGAATCATGAGTGCAGACATGCAGAACTCGCAAGGATTCGAGGGATGCGAGAAGAGGCTGGAGGTGGAATTCTTCCCCTCCCATGCTGCTGCAAACTCCTGTGGCCTCCGAAGATTGAACCGCTCCCAAATTGACAACCTCCTCAGACCTGCAGAGTGCACCATCGTCTCCGAGCTCCACAACAATCTGTTCGACTCCTACGTCCTCTCCGAGTCCAGCCTCTTCGTCTACCCTTGCTGCATCATCCTCAAGACTTGTGGCCGAACGCAGCTCCTCAAATCCATCCCCTTCCTGCTCCATTACGCCTCCAATCTTGGCTTGGAAGTCGCCCGTTGCAAATATACCCACGGGACCTTCATCTTCCCTCTGGAGCAGCCTTATCCCTACACCTCTTTCAACGAAGAGGTGCGCTATCTCGACACGTTTTTCGGCAGGCTTGGGCCTGCGCGCAAAGCGTACGTGATGGGGGATGCGTCGCGCAATCAGAAATGGCATATCTATTCGGCTGCTGTGGAGGGTTTCGGCAGGATGTCGACCGCAGCAGCAGCAGCGACCTATACCTTGGAAATGTGCATGACGCAGCTAGACAGGACGATTGCCTCCCAGTTCTTCAACGAGTCGGGCTCCAGATCCGGCAAAGAGATGACTGTACAGTCCGGCATTGCTGCTCTTCTTCCTAATGCGCAAATTTGCGATTTTGCATTTGCTCCTTGCGGTTATTCCATGAATGGGATGGAAGGCGGTGCCCTCTCCACCATACATATCACTCCGGAAGAGAGCCATAGCTACGCAAGCTTCGAGGCGATGGGGTACAGTCCTCAAAGACTCGATCTGCAGGCACTGGTAGATCGTGTTTTATCGTGTTTTCAGCCTGCAAAGCTCGTCATGTCGATTCACGTGTCCGGTTCTCATCAAGATGGGAAGGCTACAGGTTCTTGGGGGTCAACGGTGTTGCCTTTGGGGTACTCTTGCGATTGCTCCAGCCGGCAGGAGCTTCCCGGCGACAGCGTCGTGACATTCCACACTTTCAGGAAGAGCTCTGCTGCCTGCAGTTCAATGGTAATCCCTCTGCCATTGTTCCCCTCCACCTCTCACAAGCTTGGATGCAACAAGATGGATGTTTGCATGCTACCCCGTTTGGCGGAGGCAGCTTGTGGAGCCATTGCAGAGGAAGCAGTGGCTACAATTCAGCCCTCTGTGATCGGAGCATCGATTGAAGAGCTCGACATGTTCATCAGGGAGAAGATTTCGTCCATTCTTGAGCTTGGTGATGACCACTTCTGCGTGATGGATTTGGGGCAAGTAATCAGACTCTGGGATGCTTGGTCGTCTGCGTTGCCTCGGGTGAAACCATTCTACGACCTGCATTGGAACACCGATAGGTGCTTGGTTTCTGTTTTGGCAGCTCTTGGTGCGGGTTTCTGCGTGTTTGGCAATGCGCAATTCGCTGCAGTCCATGGCTTCAACCTCCCGTCCAACAGGTTGATTTACAGAGGCCTCTGCGAGCTCCCATACCGCATCACTCATACCGGTTCTTTGCTCGCCTCTGTGAATTCCGAAATGGAGCTCCTCCTTCTGCAGCGGCTGTATCCCAACGCCGAATTGCTTCTTCGATATCGACCCGATGCAGGCTGTGCTGTCATTGAGCACCTATTCGTCATTTCCAAAACCCTGAGTCTTCGCGTTGTAGGCGTGGCTCTTGATCTTGCATGGGATCGCATTTGTTGTGACGATGGGATCAGGGCTGCACGCAAAGCCTTCGAAGCTGCATGCTCGCTGGGGCTTCCTCCGCTAAGATTGCTCGACGTGGGCGATGTGTTCGAGCGCAATTTGGATGGAAGGTGGCTGGAAACCGCAAGCTCGATGAATCTGGCGGTGGAGAAGTACTTTCCATCGGCCATGGGGGTGGAGGTGATTGCGAAAGTAGGGCGAGTGATTGTGGAGGAAGCCTTGACGCTGGCAGGTGCTGTGAAGGGTGGGGGGGAGAAGGGGAGCGAGGTGTGGGTGAACGAAGCTGTGAAGGAGGTGTTGGGGAGGCGGGGAGCTGGGGAGCAGACGGTGAGGGTGATAAGCAGGGGGGGGGGAAGCTATGGCGAGGTGAATTCATTGATGATCAAGGCGAGCTCGAGGAATGGAGCGATGGCGGAGCAAAGCGGATTGCGAGAGGGAGATTGGATCGCCATAGCCGGAGCAGCAATGCGAACGCGAGCAGTGGATGAGGAGCTTGATTTCAATGGCGAAGGGGAAGCGATTCCATCGTTCTATGTGTATTCGACAGCAGGAGGAGGAGGAGGAGGCAGGAGCTATGGCGACAGCGATTCTGAAGCGAGCAGCTATGGCGGAAGCGATTTCTCAGTGGCTAGCAGTGTTGTGACGAGCGAAGACGAGCAAGAAGACATGGATTGAGCGCTGAATCAGAGCTTGATCTCTCCGCCATAGCCATTGTCGAAGCTCGTACGTCTTCCGCGATAGCCGCAGCTCAAGCTCCTCGACCGCCATAGCCATAAGCTTCTAGTCCGCCATAGCCACAACCCGTTGTAAAGCTTGAATCCTCTTCCATTGCCAGAAGTTAACCACCATAGCCAGCCTCCCCGTTGCGAATATCCGTGTAAAGCTTCCGTCCGCCATAGCCACGCCCTTCATGCTTTACTGTTTCACCTCTGCATTGCCCCCATCAATCAATCATACAGGCTTTCCTGTGTATGTATATTCACCCCCATCATCTCAGAGATCCTGTAAAATGTCAATGCGGAGTTCAACTCGGTCGCCCTGTCTGCCTGCAAGTCGTCAATCTGCATGCTTTGATCTCCGCCATAGCCACCTTCCTCGTAATAAGTTTATCTACTCTTCTCTTATGAATCTTTTGTTCTGCCACCTTCAACCATTGCCATGTTTTCTCAAGATTCCAGGAAGCAACGATGGCGAGCCAGTCGCGGTTTTTTGCAGTCTCGGCGGAGTTGATTCTTGTTTTGTCGCCTCATCTGAGCAAACGCAAACACAGTACACTCTCTCCTTGCAATCCTTCATCTCTCCCCCCTCGCCAACTTTCTGTGTCTCTCCCCTTTTTCCTCCAGCTCCATACTGCTCAACCTCCCCCCTCAGAGGCTTCGTGTATCACCCTCCAAGCATCAGCAGCAGATGCAGAGTTTTGTGCATCCTCCAAGCTTCCTGTATCTCACCGTAGAAGCATGATGAGCAGCCGATCCAGAGTTTGGTGCAGCTCGAGTTTTGTTTTTGTTGTGCGCCATCGCCCCTTCGCGTTCAATGTACATTGTCCTATACATATCGCCCTTTTGTATAGACTTGACTTATACGTTGCAGTTCAAATATGAACTTCTACTTTCTTTACATTAGACTCCCTTTTATTTTTTTGCCTTTCCCCAAAAATTAACAATTATAGAAATTACTCCTCGGGAATTAAAGGACCTACTCTGTATTTTATTATGAATTCATTTCTTTTATAATGAATTCTTTTGTCCTTCCGATCTTCTTTTAATATAGGCCGAGCCAAAGCAAACAAGGGACGCATGTAGTTTATCCCCACATTGCTCCTATTTGGGACACATGCACTTTCGTTGCACACTACTTGCATATTCAATCATGGCTTTCTTATCTCTACACTATCTTGATCAAGTTGATGAATTGAAACTTTATTATTCATTTTAATGGATATTAGAAATTTAAATAGATTTGGGAGTACATCTTATGTTATTGTTTGTAATAGTGTTCCAAGGATAACATATTGAAAGGAAGCATTTCTTCATAGAGTTATTCCCATGTAAATAGAAAATATGTATTACCCTTGTAAATAGCACATTTTTGTTCATTGCATCAAACTACAATTGCTAGCTTGTTTTGTGAGGTCAACATGCTTCTCAATGATTTTGCTTGCATGGAACCAGTTTGTGTTAGGCACTCGGCACTCGCTTTGACATGACGAAGCTCTGAAAATGTATAACCAACTTATGCATGACTTTTGTACTAGAGGGATCTGTCTCTTGAAGACGCCCATTCGTTGACTTAGAAAAGTTGTTCTTTAAGCTTTATTACGCTAAGGCTAGTTATCAATTAGCAAAATTTTGAGTCTTAAGTAGGTGGCATAGCGTTGTGAAAGGGGGGAAATCCTCAATCTTTTATCAATAAAATAATAAAATCTATGGGAGCCTTTTTATCTGTTTTTAGACAAACTGTAAAATTGTAATTCTCAATTATCCCACTTTCATTCATTTAGCAAAATGTTTTTGAATATATATTAGAGGATTAATACGTATGAGATAGAGGGGCATCCATTATTCTCATGACATACCAATCTAAATATACTTTCCAAACTATGTTCCCCTCATTTTGCACATAGATACCCAAGTTTAGTCTAATTATTGATGTCCAAGAGCTACTAGACCACTGACACCCTGGGGATTTTAAAAGAAAGGAGATTAACCACTTTTGAGGAAAGCATATATACATCACTGAAAAAGCAAAAAAGACAAATCTTTCCAAAACTTAGCTGCTCATGTTTTCCCCATGTCCCTACTAGACCACTCACACCCTGGAGATTTCAAAAGAAAGGAGATTAACCACTTTTGAGGAAAGCATATATACATCACTGAAAAAGCAAAAAAGACAAATCTTTCCAAAACTTAGCTGCTCATGTTTTCCCCATGTTTTATTCTACATTCTTTATCATAAGAGCAATATCTAATAAAAGCACAACAAAATAAAACTGTTAGAGAAGATAAAGAAAACATTGTGATGAAACCATTTCTTTATCTTTTGTTGAATGTACTTAGATATTAGATTGTCATGTCTTGCTACCACAATTAAAAAGCAAAATCCAAATATGGATGCTTTGGGAGGAAGAAACAAAAAAGAGAGCTCAACTAATGGGCCCAAAATCTTGGAAAGATATGTTTTTCCCATGCCTTTATCTAAGCATTCATCGGATAACATGTCTAATAATAACTTAATTATCCATAAATAACTAATAAAATATTTAATTCTATGAGAATTTGTATGTATATTTGCAAAGAGGGGCCCGAACATCCGAACACCACTCTCTCTCCCATCTAATATTTTAACAAACATGGCATTGCTAAAATCTTAGATTGGATGATTTCACATTAAAATTCTTACACTAACAATTGTATCCCTCTCCTCCTATGTACTTGTGCAACTTTATTCATGTGACACATCATTTCATTGAGCCAAATCCAAAGCAAAAAAAGAAAGATACAAAGCTATAACTAGTTATACTTTTGGTTTGGTTTAGATGCATCAAAATTAAACAAGGACTTTCGAGTTCATTATAATAATATATAGTTTATAGTCAAGCCACATACAAAATATGTAATCATCATCATGTTATGCCAAATACAATGAAGGTGAGTTGTGCCTAAATTACTATTGAGAACATTATCCATTTTTAAATGAGATATCCTATATAAGTTTACATGAGAACATACAAAAAGTTGTTCGAAAGTAGTATTGAATGCTTGCCTTTTGCCTTTCACCTCTATTTTTAGAAAATAGGATATTCACTTTTCAATATAATAGATAACACACCAAGTGTACTTCTTATATGAGAACATATAAAAATATGAACACGTCAACTTCAGAAGTACTATTGAGTGCTTATCTTCTGTCTTTCACCACTAGATTTTTAGTCAATATGATATCCACTTGTCAATACCTAGATAAGATACAAGTGTACTTCTTGTATGATGATATTAAAAAAAATCAACGCATTAACTTTGAAATCGCTAGCACATTCTTATTGTTTACCTTTCACTACTTGCTTTTTAGAATATCCCCTTGTCAATCCAATCAACTAATTGAGCTTCTTGTCTCCTTCTTGTATGATTCCATTGTAAGAAAGGACACACGACTTAAGGCTATAGGCTGATGACTGTAAGGAGGACTTAATTTCTAGATTCTAAAACAGGTCCAAGCCTATTTTCTTACATAAAAGAATGCACAAATTTTAAGGGATTACATATATTCTATTAACAATTATTCTGATTTTAAGCTAGCAAACAAAATGTCTACTTTTGATGTTATAATAAGCACATTGGCATATTTCTTTATGCATTTGATGTTTTCCAAGAAGATCAAATATGTTCATAGACTTCTCTACTCATGTTCACATGAAGATTTCAAGAAAGAAATCATGAAGTATTACGTTATTGAGTTATAAGTTGTATCTTCAACCCATAGCATGAGACAACATGATAGACAAGATTTATTAAGCATGCTCTATACAAAATTGCTTAACAAAATCTATGATTTAAGTTCCTAAGAGTGAATAATTAATGAGCATCTTGTTCAAAATGTTTTTATAACATTACTTTACTATGTGAAAATGATAGCATTAATTACATTACAGACCAACTCCTAATGTGACTTTGAAAAGAAATAAAGAAATGAATATCCATTAATATATGCTTTCATAAGGACGCCGCTTTTCCCTTTACCTTTCAACGAAGAAATAAACCTTGTTTTAAGATGTTGACCCTAAGGAAAAAAGAAATATAAGACTTGTTTTCACATTTCAACAAAGAAATAAGCCTTGTTTTTAGATGTTGACCCTAAGGGAAAAAAAGGGCTGAGGAGGACAACTCAAAGATATGTAAGCATGCCTCATGAGTATAAGCCTAATGTCACCTCTCACAAAAAGTTTACATACGAATTGCTATGTGTATTTATCATAAGAAATTTTTGAAAAAATCCAATGACCATGAGCAACCTATTAGTCTAGACCCTAGTAGTTCACACACAAGTCAGGTCCATATGTTATTAATGAAGGCCATAGTTCTAGAAAGCACACCTAATGATGAGTCATGTTCAATACTTCAAGATTTGTTGAATGGAGGGTGTAGTGTGGAAGCAGCAAAAGGCGCCATCAACAAATGTTGGATGGAGCAATGTTTTTTTTTGCTCTCATTAACATGTTGAACATGATTTTTGAGTTCTTTTTAATGTCTTTTCTCTCATTAATGTATATGAATATTATTGAAGAGTTAGTTTTTGTACTTAAAGGGCCACAAAGGTGTATATGTACACAACCCCTTTAAAAGAATTGGTCATCCGACGATGTTCTTAGGATCATAATTACTTACATTGTTTATGTGCTTTTCTTATACTTAAAGGGTGTATTTTTACTCAAAGAAGGTGTATATGTACACGACCTCTCCAAGAGAACAAGTCATTTGTTCGTGTAAAAACATAATTACTCTATGGAATTGGATGCTAAGAATCATACAAAGTAAAGTGTTCATGGCAAGTATTTAGTTATAGCAAATATAATTTTTAGTTTAAAAGATAGATTAATCATAGCATCATTCATTATTAGCAAGCATAATTTTTGTTTTCAAAAAATAACTTAAGCATAGCATTATTCATTATTAGCAAGTACATTTTTTGTTTTGAAAGATAGAATTAATCATAGCAAATATTTGTTTAATCATAAGGAGTATGGTATTTGGTTGATTACAATAACTATTTTAGTGCACTTCGCAAGCATTTGGTTATTTTACTACATTTTTGTTTTGAAAGTTAGCTTAAAAGACCGCATTGGTAGAATATCCATCATTTTTGGACTTTTCACTACCTTATGTGGTAATACTTGTAGTGTGTGTACTTATGTTTATGGAGATTCATTTGGGGCTTTATCTCTCACCTTCTAGTTTCTAGGAAGTTCCAAATAGAATGATATTTGCTGAAACATTTAAATCAAAGATTTTTTTGCTTGGTTTTGTCATAATCCTCTATTTTTAAAAGTGAATATCTTTGTGTTTATTTCTTGGATTGTGCTTGAGAATCCCTCTTTTTAAATTTCCCCTTGTTTTTAAATCGAGAAATTTATTGAATTTGGGAACAAACTACTTTATTCCATAGTTCCACTTGTGGGGGTTAAAGGCCACTGTGCCTTAACCTCGGCTATGTGCAATACTCAAACACACACACACACACACACACACACACACACACACACACATACACACACACACACATGTATGGATGACATAGAAGATTAGGGTGCTTTGCACCCAATAAAACTTGTGTGGTTCTCTTCTGGATCTCCCTCTCTCTCACCCTCTTCTATTCTACTTTCGTTGAGAGCACTCTCAACTGGTATCAGAGCCCGGGTGGTCTATCTGATGCTTGTGGGTTGTCTAAATGAGCCGTGTGTGCGCCTGGAGCCTAGAGTCTACTACTACAGCTCTGTGGGAGGGTAGAGCAAGCCTATGGGTACTTGTTTGAGCTGTCCAAGTGGTATTGGAACCTTGTAGAAGCCTGCAAGTGATTTTTGGTAGTCTCGGAGTTTTTTTTGCAAGCCCATGTGTAGTTTTGGTGCAAAAAAGACGTTTTCTAAGACAGAGTGACGAATTTTTTGTCTGGGTGAGCCGAGACTTGTATAAATACCCCATAATGGAATGAAGCCCACACTCTTTGGGGCATTGTGTTCAATTCTGCTTTGGTATTCCAAGAAATTTTCTCCAAGTGTCCATGCTTCCTTGCACTCCATGTCCAAATGCATGTCCTAACCTCCCAACTCCTCCACCCCTCTCCTCCAACCTTGCAACCCCTCCTCTCCCTCTCCTCATCCCAATTCCTCCTCTTCTCAACTCTTGTGAGCACTGTCTCTATGGGAAGCAAACTAAATCAACCCATAAAAGAAGGGAAAAGAAAGAATTTAAAAGGCTTGATTTGGGGCATTCAGACGTATATGGTCCCATGCCTAAACGGTCATTAGGCAGGTGTGAATACTATGCGACATTCATTGAAAATGCAACTAGGAAAGTGTAGGCTTATTCTATCGAAAGAGCGATGTGTTTCAGGTATTTCAAAAATGGTTGGATTTGGTTGAAAATCAGTTAGGTAGAACACTTAAATGCCTACTGACTGATAATAGTGGAGAGTATATCTCTCATGACTTTCAACATTTCTATACACATGGGATCAAGAGGGAGCTCACGTCTCCTCATACTCAAGAGTAGAATCCAGCTGTAGAAAAGATGAACCGCACTATTACATAGATTCAGACTATGCAGGGCATGTGGATAGTAGGAGATCCACTTCTCGTTATGTGTTCACCTTTGTAGGTGGTGCAGTGTATTGGATGTCTCACGCATAGAAGTGCGTTGCTTTGTCTACCATAGAGGCCAAGTATGTTGTAGCCATAGAGGGTTGCAAGGAGGCTATATGGCTTGATTGGCTAGTGGGAGACTTGGGGATTCATACAGGTGTACCAACATTACATAGTGATCCCATGAGTGCTATTCAACTAGCATGGAATCTGGTCTTTCATGCAAAGACTAAACACATTGAGGTCAGGTACCATTTCATCAGGGAGGTACTAGAGAACAAGCGCATAGAGCTTATCAAGGTTCATACAGATGGTAACCCTACAGATATGCTGGCAAAGATTCTACCTAACCTGCAGTTTGAGTATTGTCATGTATTGATGGGCATTGGATAGAATGATCACTAGCTGTTCTCCCTCAAAGGCACATTGGCCTTTAAGTGGGAGGTTGTGGGGGTGCCTTTAGCCCCGGTTATGTACAATACTCAAACACACACACACACACACATATATATATATGGATGACATAGAAGATTAGGGTGTTCTACACCCACCATTTTTGTTGGCTCTCCTCTCTCACACTCTTCCATTCAGCTTCCCGTTGAGAGCACTCTCACCACCACGAGATCTCCCCATTGTATTGTTGTATATTTAGGCATCCTTGATAGCTTCTTTAAATTGTTTGGGACAATTTCTTCTCACCTCACCCTTATACTTGTCTTTTAACCCCTCACAAAATTTCTAACTCTTTTGAGCTCATCAAGACCCTTTAATTTAAGGGATGCCTCTCTATAATTGGCTATATATATGATTAGAGTATTGTTACCCATATTACAATTATCTCAAGCTTCCCATGCCATTTTAAGCTCATTTTCAAGAGAAAATTCTTTTGGAAATGCTTGTTCAAACTCAGCTGAATACTCTAGAATTTTATGACTGCTCTATGTCTTGGCCTATGTACCTGATTTCCTTCATTACTGCTCTTTCTTCTTCTATTAGTGGCACTCTATGTAGGCCGGTGGTTGCATCTTCCTTCCTCTAAAGGTCATTCTGGCTATGTGATTGTACTAGCATAAAGGACCTGCCAGCATCTGCCTTAGCTTAGACTATGTCACGCTTCTTCTTTTCTCCTTGCCAAGGACTTCCCCCGATCCTTGCATGCACTATGCCAACCCAATTGTATTTGCATCCATTTTTTGCTTATAGAATAAGTGAATAATTTGATTCCGACATGTAATCGTATTTAGTAAGAAACATTATACTTTCTAGAAACCATAAGAAATGTTTCTGTCTTACAGTGCTCCTACAGGTGGTTGATCATGTGATGAAGCTTGGTTCTTTGTGGCATTCTGAACTCTTCTACCATCTTTTGTGAGGTACATTTCATTTCTAACCACACGGGTGCATTTGAATACCATGGTAAATTGAACACTTGAGAAGAACTTGCTCCATTACCTGAACACTTGGTGCTGCAAATCCCCCAAACTCTTGCAAGCGAGGAAACTGCTCGTTAGCCTGCATATTTATCTCCCACTTCCACCAGTGATAGTTGTGGTATCCCTCCAATTCCATCTTCTTTAACCATACCAGGATCTTGGATACATTGTCATCCAAATAAAACTTGAAATCCACAAATAGAGACAATTAAGCCACAAAGTATTGGCTTACTCTTTTGCATGCTTTAGGTCAGACTCCACTACTTGCTCTTCTAGCTCCTCTAGCTTCTGGGCCTTAAAGTGCAATGTCTAGGATGGTCCAAAGGAAACCTTTCTCTTCCCCATGCTTTTTTATAGGGTTTGCAAATTAGAAACAACCTATGTTTCAGAGGTGGTGCTTGCAATATCTAATGTTGGCAATGGTCGGTTTGTGCATAGAAGGCCTCACATGTTGAGATTTGAATCAATGAAGTCGATCCTAAATGTGCTCCAACTGATTTGAAGGACCAAGATGATGGTGAATTGATGCAAGGAATTAATCATGTGATACTTAAACCATCTCTTTGATGTGATCCACATGTGCAAACTGTCACTCCACTGGTTCATGTACTCCTATAAATGGCTTCATGTGGAATTTGTTGATTAGTATTGGGGACTTGTTGCCACGTAGATCCGTGATCTGAAAAGTCCCCTGTTTTAGGTCCCCCACAATCCAGAACGTGATACCTCAATTAAAGTTTGCTTATGAATCTTCCCAGTCTGGAATTATATACCAATACCAGATCTCCCACTCTAAAGAGCTTAAACTTAATATCTTGATTCACCCATGCTTTACACCATTCTTGAATGACTTGAAATGTATACTGGCTTTGAATCTAGCCCTCTTGCAGTCGAAGTAGCTGCTCTTGTCAGAACTGCACAGATTCTTGTGGGCTCATCTTTTACGTTGAAATCCACAAACTCGATGCTATGAACTCCATTGGGACAACAACCTCCAAACCTTATACCAATTGGTTTAGTGTCATGCCTGTGGTTACTTTAAAGGCTGTTCTATATGCCCACAGCCCTGAGTTAAGCTTTACATCCCAGTCCTTTTGACTCTCTAATACAATCATCTTCAAGGTCTTGTTGCCACTCTCTGCCTCCTCAGTTTCCTTGTGGATGATATGTCTGACAAAATATGAAGAGGGGAGAGGAGAAGAGTGGAGATGAGGAGAAAGTGAAGAGCTAGAGAGCACACCACAAATGACTAACTATACACTAGATTTAGTTGAAAATGTAGAATATATACAAACCCATTTAGGTTAGCATTAGGGCATCTAACCCTTTTCTTTATAGCACCCTATATCTGTTAGTGCTATGCACATGTAATCACATGATGTTGAGCGTAGTCTCTCAACACCTTCCCTCAAGATCAACATCATGAAGTTGGCCTTCCCTCAAGATGATGATTCTGGGGAATCGAAGAAGGACTAAGCATTACATTCCATCACACCCCTTTAATAGGAATTTCCTTCCTCTGAGTCAAACCAAGAGCTTGTCGGTGTTTCTCGAAAAGCTCTTTACCGAGTGGTTTGGTAAAGATGTCTGCAACATTCTCTTTGCTATCACAATGCTACAGTGTGATGTGACCAAGTAACACTCTTTCTCTAATGAAGTGCTTTCTGACATCAATGTGCTTTGTCTTGGAGTGATATACTGGATTCTTGTCCAATGCTTGAGCCGATTAATTATCACAGTATATTGTTGTTGTCTTTGATTCATCAAAGTAATCTGTTTTGCCAATAGTCTTTTGAGCCATATAGCCTCACATGCACTTGTAATGAGAGATCTATATTCTGCTTCAGTTGAAGACAAAGAAACAGTTGGCTATTTGTTTGACAACCATGATATAGCACCTTGACCAAGTAAAAATGCAGATCCCTGTGTCGATCTCCTGGTCTCATGATCTCCGGCATAGTCACTGTTATAGTATCCATGAAACCTTGGATGACTTCCTCTATATTCTATTCTAAACTGTCTTATACGGTGTACCTATGATGTATCTCAAGACTCTTTTGCCTACATTCCCATGAGACTGCTTTGGATTTGTCAAAAACTGTGCTAGTGAGCTTACTGCATAACATATATCTGGTCGTGTGATAGTCAGTTTTATAAGAGATCCAATGAGCTACCTATAGTACTTGTAATTGATTATAGGCTTTTTTGAATCTTTTGTAAGTTTCAAACTCTATTCCGTGGGAGTGGTTGCGATCTTGCAATCTGCCATATGAAACTTCTTCAAGAGATTGTCAACATATTTGAGCTAACTCATAAAGGTTCTGTCTGAATCTCTCCATAACTCAATTCCAAGACAATAGTGCATAAGTCTGAGATCTTTCATGTCGAACTCTACAGATAGTGATTGCAATTCAAAAGAGGATTTTAGTTATCAAGTCGACCAACCAGATCAAGATCCTTGGTACATCGACAGTGGTGTATCATCTCATATGATAAAGCATCAGGAATGGTTCATAGAGATGAAACCATTAGAAGGTCAGAAGAATGTCATTTACATGGCAAGTAATACATTGAATCCAGTTCAAGGGAAAGGCATTGTCCCTATGAACAATTTCACTGGTACGAAAGGATTGGTGAAAGATGTACTCCATGCTCTGAAGCTCAGCAAAAACCTTTTGTCAATAGGTCAAATGACATAACACAACTACTAAGTCATCTTCGACGGAGATGAATGCACAATCAGAGACAAATCCAGACGATTTTAGCTAGTAGGAAAAGCAGTCAAGGAAGGACGCTTGTTCAGAATGCTAGCCACAGTACCAAATTCGCATGCCATGTCAGCTCAACTACAACTGATGCCACTATCCACAAAATGGCACAAGAGATATGGACATGTCAATTTCAAGAGCTTGATTGAGCTCAGAAATCAGAATATGGCAATTGGAATTCCAAAACTTTAGTTTCTTGGAAAATTTTGCGAAGCAAACAAAAGCGAAGTACCTCTCGAGCAAGAGGTATTCTTGATTTGATTCATACAGATGTATGGCATTATGCCTAGACCCGCAGCATCAATGGTTCACTTTACTACTTGACTTTCATCGACAGCTACAACAGATATTGTTGGGTCTACTTTCTGAAAGAGAAATCTGAAGTGTTTTCCAGATTTCAAGAATTCAAAGCCATGGTAGAAAACCAGACAGGCAGAAAGATCAAAGTCATGAGATTAGACAAAGGAGGTGAATACATGTCTTCAGCATTCATGAACTTTTGCAGAAGTCATGGCATTCGAAGACAATTCACTTGTGTAGATACTCCTCAGCATAATGTAAGAGCTGAAAGGAAGAATGGTACTTTAGCAGACAATGATAGAGCAATGCTTAGTGAGAAGCATCTTCTGAATCAGTATTGGGTAGAAGCAATAGCCACATTAAACTACTTGCTTAATTGACTTTCGACCAAACCGATTTAGGGCATGACACCTTATGAAGCATTCACTGGACATAAGCCATGCCATGGGCATCTTCGCATATTTGGTTGCATAGTATATGCCCACATACATGAGACCATTGCATAAAATTGGATGCAAAGTCACACAAATGCATCATAGTTGGCTACAGTGAAGAAAGCAAAGCATACAAGCTGTATGATCCCATCAACCAAAAGGTCATTATCTCCAGTGATGTAATCTTTGATGAGGAATCTGAATGGAAAACCTCAAAAACATAGGAGATAAACGCATCGATTACACAATCATCTACAAAAAAGGTTGATGAGGAAGAGCAATAATTGCCAAAAGCACCTCGAGAAGAACCCAGCAACTCATATGGTCTACTAGGGAAAGCAGACCTCCATCCAAATTGACATCTGCTTAGAAAGGCAAAGCAATTCAGGTTGAAACCACCAACTATGCTCTTATGACTACCATCATGGCTATAGAAGAGCTAGTGTACTTCAAAGATGCAGTAGACAAGCTAGAATGGCAAACTTCTATGAATGAAGAAATGGATGCTTTGTACAAGAATAATACTTGGGAATTATGTGACCTTCCATAAAGAAAGAAGGCCATAGCAAACAAATGGGTATACAAAGTGAAGTACAATCCAGATGGAAGCATTAAAAGATACAAAACCAGACTAGTTGCAAAAGGATTTGAGCGCAATATGGATAGGATTATGATGAGGCTTATGCTCTAGTAGCAAATATGGATTCGATACGGTTCTTGATATCAGTAGCAGCACTCAGCATATGGAATGTGTATCAGCTCAATGTCAAGAATGCATTTCTCAATGGTTACCTAGACGAGGAAGTCTACATGTAACAACCAGTAGGTTATGTTAAACTAGGAAAGGAGAATCAGGTTTTCCATCTCAAGAAAAGTCCCTACGACTTAAAGCAAGCATCCAAAAGTTGTACAATAGAATCAACAAGTATTTTGCTGATCTGAGATACATGAAATCCAATGCAGATCATAATATCTACTATAAAGTTCAAGGAGAAGACATTACTATTGCACTTTTGTACGTAGATGATCTGATTGTGACAAGAAGCAAGGATAGCTTCATCAAAAAGCTAAAACAAGATACACAGTATCAATCTTTTGCATATACTCGCTTGCAAGGAACATGTTCTCAGGTTCATTTGCATAATGACTATGACTAGAATGTCCACCATGATGATTTCCTCTTCTGCGGGAATTTCCTCGATTGTTGCTGGGCCTTGGTCGCACTACTTGTGGCAATCTCTTTCATAGTGTCCAAACTTATGACCGTAGTTGCACTGAGTGTTTGAAACATTGGTGGATGCATTTCCTCATCCTTGGAATCTTCCTCAATTGGAATGATTTCCTCTTTGCTGATTTTGATGTTTGCTAATGCTGATTCTGACTTTGATATTGATTTTTTTGCTGATGATGACCACTTCACTAGAATGATCTACCTCTACCTCTGCCTTTGCCTCTACTTCTATCTAAAGCTGTGAATGCTTGATCATTGGAATGACCTTTGCGTGGATGAATGGCTTGCGTCCTGAGTTCTTCACCAAGTAAAACTAACTGAAGTTCTTCCAGTGTCAGAATTTGCCGTTGTGAATGGCAATACTCTGGACTAGATTCTTGTATCCCTCTCGTCCATTCAGAATGATTTGAACCATTTCTACAGGATTCATGGTCTCTCCTATTGTGCTGCGAGTTGATTGTTGTAATCCTTGATTCTAAGTACATAAGTATGACCAGTTTCACTGTTGTTGCAAAAAATCTGGTTTATCTGGTTTCTTAGTGTGAGAATCCTGGAAGTATTCTTAGACTCATAGAGAGCTGCGAACACATCTCATGCTTCTTTCAATGTCTTGACGATGTTGAGCTGTCCTAACATGACATCTTGCACATTTTGCTTGATCAGATGATATGCATACTTGTCTTTCTTGTCCCATTCTACCTGTGCTAGGGCAATGACAGAATCTGCTACTACTGCAAAAACTGTTGGTGTAGCTAGAGGTCCTGTTGTAGATCCTGCTATTGGTGTTGTGACAACAAGTGGAGTAGAGCTACTATTAGCTGGATTGTCCAATGGTCTGGTTTATCTGGTTTCTCAGTGTGAGAATCCTGGAAGTATTCTTGGACTCATAGAGAGCTGCGAACACATCTCATGCTTCTTTCGATGTCTTGATGATGTTGAGCTGTCCTAACATGACATCTTGCACATTCTGCTTGATCAGATGATATGCATACTTGTCTTTCTTGTCCCATTCTATCTGTGCTAGGGCAATGATAGAATCTGCTACTATTGCAAAAACTGTTGGTGTAGCTGGAGGTCCCACTGTAGATCCTGCTATTGGTGTTGTGACAACAAGTGGAGTAGAGCTACTATTGGCTGGATTGTCCAATGGTCTAGGTGTAGATCCATCGACATACTCCCATTTGTCCTGAAGTACAAGAATGGTCTCCATTTGATATTTCCATGTGCCATAATTGGAGTTGTCTAGCTTAGTAGATGCCTCCAGATTGAGGTTGCTAGTCGTAGACATGGACCAAGAAATGTACTCAATGTGTCTGTGAAATCACTATCTGAATCAACTGCAAAATACTGACTGTATCAATTGTAAATTGAATTGTCGGTGAAGATAGAACTACAATATATATTCTAATCTGTTACAAGGCTTGTGGCAAATGATGCTAGGAATAGCCAAGAGGCTTTACATAGCTTGAATAAAGTGCAAAATGCTCAAAAATAGCCAAATAGGCTTTACAATGATGGCATGTGTGTGTGAAATCAAATCATGTGCAATCTACCCCCACTAAACAATCAGTCAATGTCTCTGAACACTCTGAAGTCTGCTCACTAAACTGTGGAATGTCAGGTTCAGGTAATGTGATGATGTGAAATCGCATGTGAGCGAATGGATTGACTTCGAGTAGGAACTATTACGGAATTTTTTGGCATGGCTTCGATTGGGTGCTTTAGAGTTCTCTTCGCTATGGATGATCTAATCTACTCTGAACTAGATCTAAAAAAACCATCGAGTGATGCAAAAATAACAAATAATTTATTTTCTTTGTTCGTTTTAGTTGCTAGGTCAAATGCATCGATGTAGAGGCTGATGTGCATGAAGGAAGTGGATTTTTTTGATGAGGCTCAAAAGTGAGTGAAACTTGCGTTGAAATATGCATGTGATATGATGAGCATAGAACATAAAAAATTGAGCAATTTTCTTGTTTGGAATGCCCTCAAATTCTTCCTGAATCAAGAGATACGACTTGATCTATGTGGAAGGGCAAAAAAAGGGAGCAAATGTGCTTAATGATGATGTGGCACTCAGGGGGGTCACATGCAGTGACTATGTTGAGCAAGGACTGTGCTTGTGGAGCATTGTGCTGATGTGGCAGGTGGATTCACATGCAGTGTGTACGATTTGCCTGTAGAGGACAGTGCCACAAGGTGATGTAGTAATTGACTGGTCAACCCTAATGGCATGGCAAATGATGTGGGTGTGCTGACATGGATGATGATGTGGCATTGCTGATGTCAGCCTAGTGACATGGTAGAATGATGATAAGCTAGCTGATCTAGTAGGCAAGAGATGATGTGGCCTCGTGCCCGAGGTGGTTACATGGCACTTAGACCTGGTTTTGCTAATGTGGGAGGATAGGGTGGCACGTGTCAATGATGGCCACGTGTCACTAGAGTGGCCAAGTGATAAGGCTATGGAATCTACTAAATTTTGTCAAAATCTAGTTAGATTATGTCGACTTATTATTTTCGTCGATCAATGGCAATGGAGGCAGTAGGGTCGCTGGAGTCGGTTAAGTTGATAATGGCAGAATTGGAGCCGTGTTGATGGTAGAAGGATTTGGCTCTCCATCCAACAACAACGACCTAGCACTCAGCCTAGCTCACGATTGGCGCTTCACCCAAGCTCATATCAAATGATTCCTTCAAGCCCTCCAACGCCTAGCCGACTAGTGCCCATGATCCACAATAGCCTGCAAGCACCTCTACAATGAAACAGTAGTTAAAGATCGATGAGCATTGGAGTTTCGGATCGATGGGTGATGGTGGGTGAGAACTGCTATTGTAGAGGCAGCCATTGATGGAGGAGGCTGTTGCCGCAGTGGCTAGTAGCAAGAGGGCCTAAAAGAGAGATAGGAGGACTCAACCTGCTTAAGGTGCTCGTTTGGTAACAGCAAATCCAAGGGCTTGTGGATTATAGATGTTGGTGAGGCACTTGAGGCAGCTGTCCCGTGGCTCATTTGCAAGAGGTGGTCCATTCATGCACTATTGCAGCCCGTGGCTTGTTTGCATGGCTTGTGATGCAGTTGGTTGTTCACTGATGGCTGGATGGCTGAAGCTCTATTGTCAATAGTTTAGGGTGTTCATTAGGAGTCAGTTGGGAGCTGTGATCGTTTGATGCATAGGAGCCGTTTACATTTCATGGTTGGAGGTTGCGGGCATGGCTGAGCCTCTGTTGCTTAGCCTATGAACATTGATAGCTGGCCGCTGATGTGTAAGAGCGGAGTTTACTAAAGCGTGGATTGCTTGCTTTGGCTATTGGCACCGTTGAAGAAGGAGTCATCCTTCTTTATTGATTCTCATTGCTTTGTTGAGCTGCTTTCTAGAGAGCCTAGCTATAGCTCTAGATATTTGTTATAGTTGTGGATGACTTTGTTGAGGATTCCTTGCAACCAAGAGCTTGTAGATGGATGCACCTTTGCTAGCTATTGCTTAGATTTAGGATTGCAACTCAGACGCTTGTAGATAGGCTAAGATCTCAGCAATCTCTCCAATTACCTCTCAGCAATCTCTTTCAAAGTCGGCAAAAGGAAAATCTCTCTCTCAAAAACATATCTCTATAGCACTCTATATGTGTCAGTGCTATGCACATGTAATCACATGATGTTGAGCGTGGTCTCTCAACCACGTCGTGTCCATTTTATGCACTAAAATATGTGCCTCTATTAATTGTTTCATTGTGGCATTCAGAAAATGAGTTCCTTGATCCGATATAATTCAATTGGGCAACCAAACCTTGTGATGATGTTCCTATATATAAACTTTGATGTGCTTGTTGCTGTATTGTCCCTTAGCACCTGCACTTCCACCCATTTGGTCAAGTAGCCCGTGGCCATCACTGCATATATGTTTCACATATACTAGGCTCCTTGTTTAAATGGTCCCTTTAAATCCAGGCCCCACTTTTGGAAAGGCTCCAATGGTAGAATTGGGTTCAAAGGCATCCTGTCGGCGTTCACTCAATGACCGTCCCTTTGGCAATACCAACACTACTTTGTGAATTCATGTGCATCCTTAATAACTATTGGCCACCACAAACTTGCTTGGAAGACCTTTTTTGCCGTAATTTCTCCAGCAAAATGACCGTCGGATACTCCCTGATGTGCCTTTATTGGCACTGAATTCTGTTCATGTTTTAGAACACATCGTCGTAACACCTGATCCGCTCCTCGTCGAAATAGCATCCTGGCAATCACTACAAAAGGTTGGGTTTTTAGTGCCATCCTCTTCCTTTGATCTAGGGACATTTATTTCGAGAAAACCCCATCGGTCAAAACTTGTATCATGTTATCATACCAAATACATGCCCCAAATTGGTTCTACTGCAAACAAATCTACATCCAATAAATCATCTGAAATGCCCTCCAAAGGTATTCCAACCTACTAAGGTAATCTGCCATCAAATGCTGGCTTCCTGGTGTATGTACTACCATGTAGTCAAATTCTTGCAAGAGAAGGGTCTCACCCAAGCTGCCTTAAACCAAGGCCTATACCCAACAACAGAGGGTAATGCACGTCTTCTTCCTCCATCCATAGGATTACAAAATTGATGTGAAACACCATACCTTGCATGTGTATCAGCTGATTCTAGATTATTCCTATTGGCTGAATTCCCCTTTGTTCTGCCATGAAAACCTAAAATGGGCCAGGCTCCAACCCAGAAAGTCACAACCGCCTAAACATATATTGTGGTAGAATGTTGACTCCTGATCCCCCATCTAGCAACACATATGTCAGATTCTAACCTTGAAACTGAACTTTTACTGCCAACACCATATAATCCACATACTTAGGTTCCACCCGACATATTATTGGTGCTTCCTTCTCTAGGCGACTTGGTGGTATAAATTCCTGAGGTTGAAACTCTGGGCTGGGCCACATCAGATCCATCACTAGCCTTTTCCTAACTTCGGGGACCACCTATCTTTACTTCTTCCTTCTTGAGGGCCATCAATAGTCCTTCAAAAAAGCTATCCAATCTGGGAGTTTAGTCCTGACTTTGAACTATAAGGCTTTCTTTTGTATCCTTCCTTGGTTTTGGTCTGGCTTCAGGAGAAGAGAATCCTACTTGCTATTGACCATCATTCAGACCTCTTCCTGGTCCTTCCACTTCAAAGATTTCTCCTTCTTTGATTTCACTTCCTCTGTAAGCTCTCGAACTAGACCCATGGATTGTGTGACCGCATACACATTGATATTTTCTAGTTGAACCCACAGCAATCCGCCCTGCTTTGTCGACATTGAGCAGTCGCACTACTGCCACTCGTAGACATGGATTATGGATTTGGCTTGGCACATAGATGTATCTCCCCATTCTTCAATCAGTACTGCATTTGTTTGTGCTTGTGGTTGGTCTTGTGGGGGTGGTCCCCATCTTGGCGACCAATGCGTGATCTCCAATCCTTTCTCCATTTTATGTTTGCACCACAGTGGGCAATCTGGGCCTTATCTATGTCCGTTTTCCCAGGCCTTGCAAGTTCCACTTTCCCCTCTAGTTCTAGTTGCCTCTCTGATTCCACTTATTTCTTCGCTAGATCTGGGCTACGATTTATGTTGTTACTAGGTTAATGGCCACTTAAATAGCGCCAATTGTGGGCGAGTTACCTATTGTACCGAATTCATTTGCACATTTGGGTTATACCAACAGACCCTGGTTGGGTGATTCTTCATGCAAATCTTGCACTTCGGCTGAGCGGCTGACTTCATTACTCCTAAGCCCTTCAGTTTCTCACCCAAGAGTTTCTCTATCTCACTTGTTTTCTTCTTTGATTTCCTCTTCTCTTTTTTGGACTTCTTTGTCTCTTTCTTGCCACTCAAGGTACCTGCAGCTATAGCTTTAGTAGATCCCCAAACATCGTGTCGAAGCCACTCACCTACCATTGGGTCTCAAATTGTGCCACTTGGCTATCCAGATCATCCTTCTTTCAACCCCCTAAACTCCATGAACTTGCACTTTAAATTTGCTGCATTCGGATCCATTGGGTTGGCTGGTAGAATCGATGGTGTTGATGGTATTGGCACTTGCAATACTACTGGAACTTGTGGCACTACTGGCACTTGCGCCACTACTGGAACTTGCGGCACTGCTAGCACTTTCAATGCTAACTAGATGATTAGATTAACTTGTATTCTTGGATTTGTGTAGGCTTTCATATTCCATGGAGTAACTGAGTTTTCTCAACTTACCGAGATTATTGGATCATCTGGATAGAAATGTTTGTCATTAGAACTATCTTTCTAGATCTTTCTGCTTGTCTGGATTGAATAAGTTTGCAATATTCGATGCTTTAATAGTGAACTCCTAAAATGGGTTCAGTTCGGTACTGGGTGTTGCTATGTCTTTAGGTACTGAGTATGCTTCCTTTTGTGCTAGCCTCTCCTTTCACCTCAATTCGACTCAATCCAACACTTCCCAAAGGGTAATGGTTCTAGTTCTTGCTTCGGTTGACACTGGATTTAGATACCACAGACTACTATGCGTATTACTGAGCTGCTAATTGACATCAGGTTCTTCGGCTGCTTCTCCAACTATGGGTTCCAATCCCTCTACTAACATGTTAGCATACGATTTTACTCGTCTTCAAATTCTATGGTCATATTTTTTTGTCCAATCCCTCCAACTTGAAGTGGGTCATACCATAAGCGACGGTTGGTTTGCCACATAGCCAATGTCACAGTTTTGATTACCAAAACCATAGCGCACTGCAAATGCTCGTCCTGCAAAGCCTTATAGCAATGTCATCCTGAGACATCCTTGAGACATTTTTGTCCACCCTAGAGGGTTCTGCTACCTTTACTATTGGTTCAACAGTACGTGTATCTGCATCTGGTATTGTAAAGGCTCTTATCGCGACCGTGTACGTGAAGCATTGGGTCCAAATTGATCTGTGGAATCTGACATGCAGACCGTCACCCATTGCTTTTCATTCCACCCATATTATCAAATTCCCTTCGTGGATGCTTCTCCTTTATGCCGTATCAAATCTTCATCAATCTCATAATAAAAATGATTCCACCACATAATTGTGGCTGTTATCCTTCATCTTTTGCCCAGAACATTCCTTGCTTCAGCGACAACTATGGTCTTGGAGTTAGCAAGGTACACGTACAGTAGGGTTTCCAGTAGTTTGGGGTTCATCTTTGGAACCCACAAAAGTATTCTAGACTAATAGAAAATCAAAGTGTAGTGCTACACCATATACAGAATCTAGAATGATATTATGGATAGCGTAGAAAATAAATCATGGAAATTTAGAAACTCACAACACTCTTTGGATTTGCAAAGAACATATCAACAAATACGGAAGAAGTAATTGTCATTCTGAAATGTAAAGTGCTTATAACAACAGATCAAAATCTCTCTCCACACTCATAATCTCTTAACATTACATTTTGGCTCTCATATGTTTCCAAGTGTGGGATTGAAGAGGTACACCCAACAAGTGATGACCCTTCGTATTTGTAAGCACTTAACTATGCATAGATACTTCTAAAATACTATCTGGATATTATTCACCTATCACTTCCAAAATCCAGTTCACTTTCCTCCATAACCTCAACTTCTTCCCCTCTCTATGTCTTTTTTTAAAATTGTTTTTCTCAATTCCCCCATGACCCTCCATGCTCCCCAGGCTCTCCATGCTCCCCAGGCTCTCCTAGAAGTTGGAACATGCACAAGTTTTGATCCCTGGCATAAATCTTTTAGGAGAGTCCTTGTTTTTCTTCACAAATAGCTATCTAATAACATAAATTTTTTCTCATTTCTGCATTCTCTTTCTTCATTTAAACTAAGGAACCACATGGTGTGATGCAGTTTATCATGGGTTGTAAGAGAACTAGATAGAGGCTGTGAGATAGGAAAGTTGATACACCCAAGAAAGGTATGGGGAGGAGGTTGAAGGTGATGGAAATTAATGATACAATATCCAAATGCCAATGGAAGACATATTTGCAATGAATGCACAGGGAGAGAAAACATCAGGAAAAATGCCTCCTTGTTGAGTAGCTAGCCTTGGAGGCAGTAGATCCGAGTAGTGCCATCAAAATGAAAAACACAAGCTGTGGTTTCAAAACTAGTGGGAGCATTTGAGGCATCAACATCAAGTGATTTGGGGGAGTACTAGGTTCGTGTCCTCGGAAGCTTAGCCTACACCCAAGGATTCATAGATTATCCATTCTTCCAATGCCCCCATAGTTGCATGCCTAAGAGGTCATACTCTCTAGCTTGAGGGATGGCCTCAACAATGTGAAAGGGGTGCATAGATTAGATAAGCTAGCTACAAAGAGGCCAACATTTGCCATATTATTTTCATATGAAACAAACATCATCTGAAACAAACATGAAATGCACAACGTTGAAGGTGTTGTCCATTAGAAGAACTAATGTGATTCTAATAATTGGTTGTCAAGTGGAAGTAATGTAGTATAATGTGAGAAGCCAATGGGCAGCAACTAATTACAAGAAAAGGAGAGACTACCTAGTGAGGAAGTCATCACTACAGTGCATTGTTATGGCACAATAACATGAGTTTCTCCAAACAAAAAGTAAGAAAGTCATCGTCATTGCAGTGGCATTATTCTGGAGCAAAATATGAGATTTTCTCCAAACAAGAAGGGTGTCTGTAGGTTGCAAATTGGATGCAAGCAACAAGAGGAGCACACTATATACATTCTTGGCACATCTAAGGTCAATATAGTCGTCAGACTTCTATGGCTATCTTTTTTTCTAAAAAATCCTTATGCTAGTACATTTCCATTTGTGTGTGTGTGTGTGTGTGTGTGTAGTAGACATTTACAACACCCCTTTCCATAGTGAAGAGTAGACAAATTTAGAGTAGGAAAGAGAAATGTTTACTAGATAAACTTTGAAATAAACATCCACAAAAAATGAAGTAGCATCATTAAAGGATGAACAATTTTTTCTAAAAGAGGAAATGTGAGCAGTAGAGCTTTGATAAGTCGTTGGCAGCATCACTTTTATTGAAGAGGGGAGTCTGCCTACCTGCCACCATCTAACAAGAAAAACGTGGTAAGAACTAGCTAAAGCTTAGTTGGGAAGACATGTGTCATAAACACCCCTCCCTTGTTATCGGAGTCACAATAAAAATAACCACTTAACAACGGACTTACAAAGCAAGTTGTAAAAATTATGAGTGAATAAGTTTTGTATGGAGTAGTGGTGTGATAACTGAGGCATTTTTGTAGACTGAAGAACAATTTAAGTTTTATGAACAAAATTATAGATATGAGAAAGAAAATGTTAAGAGAAATCCTTTAGATAAAAATAAGGGGAGGGATAGTGCAATGGAGGGGTTAGGTGAATGTGTGATAGGTGGGGAAGAAATAAGTACAAGGGGGAATTTTGCAAGGAGTTAAAAAGGAAGGAAGGGGAAAAAAGAGAGAATTTAAAGCATAAAGAAATAGTGTGGGGGTTGGGTTAAGGGAAATAGAGAGATAAGGAGAAAATTGGGGGATAGGTATAGGTATTATAAAATAAATTAGAGGGGAATGTTAGCATAAAACTAAGGGAGGGAAAGAAAATGGGGTAAGGACGCTTGTTGAGGAAACTAAAAAAATTGGGAGGGGGACATTAGAACAAAGAAAGATGAGTTAGGATTATAACAATTAAAGTGGGAAAATGCCAAAAAAAGAGAATTTTGAGGGTAAGGAGGGAAATAAAAAAATAGGAAAAAATGCTAAAAGTACTTTGGAACTAGGGGGGTTGAGGAAAAATTAAAGTAAGAGTAGAGGAAAAGAATTGAAAAAAAGGGGCGAGGGGCCAATTAACTACATAAGAAGGGAGAGGGAAAGGTCAGAGGGGGTTGTGAAATAAGAGTAATCAAGTGAGAAGGAAAAGGGGGGGGCAGGGGGGGTAAGTGAAGTAGATGAGGGCCTTAAATAGGAGGAAGTGGTAGGATAGGGGATTGGACCTGCGAGTCCATGGTCGTGGAAGGCATCGAGTTGAGTCCTACGCTCATCGGTACATGAGTCGTGAGGTGGAGGCGAACAAGGATCGAGAAGGCATCTTTTGGGGAGCCTTAGAGCTGCAGTCATTAGCCACGGTCGAGGGGGTGGAGTGATGAGGCAGAGGTAGTGAACAGAGGAGCTGGGGAGGTAGTGCCCTGCGAGCCAAGGCAACGCATAGAGGTGGAGGGCAGAGATGCAATGATGAGGCAGAGGTGCAGTGATGAGGCAGAGAGCGGGGCTGTGGGGGCGCTGAGAGAGAAGCAATGCATAGGGCAGAGTGCCAGTGTAAAGAAGAGGGGCAACGAGGAATTGGGAGAGCAAGAGCTCAGTGTACGGGTTAGAGCGCATGGAGGCTTGAGAGGCTTGTGGGTAGAGGTTGTAGGTAGTGGGTAGAGAATTACGATTAGGAGGGTCTTAAATAGGCTAGTCTTAGTAGTTAGTTAGGTAATGGGAGAGTCGAGGATAGGAGAGTCGAGATGGGAGCTAGAAACAAGGAGCCGCCATCGTGGCGCACGTGGGAATTAAAAGGGGTAATTTAGAAGAGTGTATTTAGGCTAATTTCAATTAGGAAAAAAGCATTAGTGTAGCTTCTAACTAGACCTAATCTATCGTAGGGTAAGGGTTAAGCTAGGTAGAGTTTTAAAATAAAAAATAAAGATTTTAAAGTTAAAGAAAATTTTGAAAAGTACTGGAAGTTTTAGAAAAGAAAAAGTAGATGAAATTTAATAGAGAAACTAAAAGGAATTAAGGATAGGAAATAAAGAGAAGAAATAAAAGGAAAAAAGGTTAAATTGGAGAAAATAAAGGAGGATTTTGAAAGGGATTTTTAAATGAGGATTTTAAAAGGCAGGAAATTCAAATTGGAAGGGGGAAAAAAGGGGGGAAGAATAAATGTGAAAGGGGAAAGAAGTTGAACGTAAAAAGGCAGGGGGGGGGGAAGGATGTATGTATAGTAAATGTGAAGGGGGGAATGAAGAGGAAGTGTGTGTATGTGTGTGTGTGTGTGTGTGTGTGTGAGAGAGAGAGAGAGAGAGAGAGAGAGAAGAGAGAGAGAGAGAGAGAGAGAGAGAGAGAGAGAGAGAGAGAGAGAGAGAATATTCGTTTCCAAGCCCGATGGTTGAAATAACAACCACCATGTTGGTTCTAGATGGGGATCTATGTAAGTGTGACACATTGAATGTGCTATGCATGCAGTGTGGTCTTAAGTCCCAATCCTAGCACATGAAAAGAAACCCCCAACCTAGCCATAATAGCTTGTGTTGCTAGTTGCGAATCTTGACTATGCATAATAATAATCAGTCACTTGAGATTGTTTGCTTTCATAACTAGGGGGCCAATGCATAATTGGGTGTTGCCATTTTTTGTGAAGTTCAAGTTGATGATGGAGAGCCAATATTCGTGCGTCCATTTGTGTGAGGGGTGTGGATGAAAGGCCACGCAATTCAAGGCGGAACATGTATGATTGTCAAAGCTTTGTGGTGGCACTAGAGGTGGCAGGTCATGGTGACTGGTGTTTGTAGTTTACAATGTAGAGAATAAGGAAGGATTGCCAAGGTATTGAAGTAAGTGCACACCGTGTGGTAAGGCATGCATAAATGAAGGTCCATGAGTAGCAACAGTGGACATCAAACTATAGGTAGGTGCGTAACATAGATGTAGGTAGAGTCGCAAGGGGGGTAATGAGTATAGGCGATGGGTTTGGAGGTGGACAGAGGAGAAAGGTGTTTAGGTTTAAATAGGCTTGGAGGGTGGGTAGTTAGGGAGTCAGGGAGATAGAGAGATAAGTAGAGTAAGGGGTGGAAAAGCGTGTCAAGAGTTTGTAAAGAATGTAGAATGGTGGGGAGATGTAACGCACGGGGGGTTGGGTTTAAATGAAGGTTTTTTAAAAAGAAATTAAATTTATTAAGAAAGAAAATAAGGGCTTATTAGGAATAAGAAATTGAAAAAATAAAATTTATAATATATAGAGGGAGGATAAAATTAGGGAAAGAGGTATGAAGTAAGAGAGGGGGGAAAAACTTTGTTACGAAAAATTTAAGTTAGGGAAAAATAGAAAAATAAAATGAAAGAAAACAAGGATGGAAAAATAAGGAGTAAACTAGGAAAAAATTAAAGATAAAAAAGGAAGTAAGAGGTTAAAATCTAGGAATAAATTAAAAGGAAATTAGTATTAAAAACTAGGTAGGAGAAAATAAAGAAAATAAACAATTGAAAATAGTAAATAATTTAAAAATATAGGGAAGAATTAAGGAAAAACATGAAGAAAAATTAGGGAAGATTAGGAGAATTTAGGAAAATCAAAGAAATTAGGGGAAAAAAGAGGGAGCAAAAAAAAGGACAAAATTTAGGGAAATTTTCATTAAGGAAAATTAGGCAAAAAATAGGGAGAAATAATTAGGCAAAAATTAGAGGGAGTGTCATTAAGCTAGGGAGTGAAAAGGAAAAAATAGGACTATGAAAAATTAAGAGAAAACTATGAAAATTAATAATTAGGGGGAATATAATGAGCTAGAGTAGGGGAAAAGAGAGGGGATAAGTTGGAAAAGGGAGAGGATTTTTAGGGGAAATTAGGTAAAAGAGGAGGAAGAAGGGTAGAGAGAGAGTGGGGGGAAATTTTGAGAGAGGGAGAGGTAGTTTTAAAAAAGGTTTTCAAAAGGACTTTAAAGGGAAGAAAAGTAATTTGCAAGGACAAAAGAGAAAATGAGGCTTGTGTGTGTGCATGTGCACACGTGCGTGCGCATGTGTGCATGTGCACACCTGTGTGCATGCATGCTCAAGATACCTCACTAATCTCAATCTATGTTACAATTTGCTTTGATTTTAGCACCGTCTGTGCTTTATCACAAACTGCTCACATATGATTTTAGCACCGTCTGTGCTTTATCACAAACTGCTCACATATGATTTTCCACTTGTTTTTTGTTATTGCTAAAAAATTTATGTTAGCTTAGTGTTTTGAAAACTAGTTATTAGTTTTAGGATAGTCTTTCAAGTACACTGTTACATCAAACTTGGGCACTTGTACTTCCATGATTTTTCTTTTCTTTATACTCATGATTGGGTATTTTGGTCTCCAGTAGACGGTAATAGAATCTATCTAATCTCTCCCTTCATCTCTCCATTGGCCCCCCATACCCCAGCTCTCTCTCTCTCTCTCTCTCTCTCTCTCTCTCTCTCTATCTATCTATCTATCTATTTGTTCACTTGTCAAACTCACATATTGGCCACAAGCATTAACCCTGGGGAGATCACACTTGTGCAATAAACTATGACTTATGAAGATTCAAGCTAGCCATGATACTTTTTCAAAAAAAGTGTAAACCTACCGACTTCTATTATAAGAAAAAAGTAGGAAGAAAGGGGGGGTTAAACCCCAAATAGACTCTAAGCAAAAAGTGGCCAACAAAAAGGACTAACTGCTAATAGCCTACATAGATATGCTCGATTTACATATTGAGGAAACAATCCCCCATGTCTTTTATGTTGAGATTAATGCATCAAGGTGTCTAGAGGGGTGGAAATCTACATTACATTGATTGGTTGGTGTAAATTATGGATAGGATTTGGATTGGATGATAGAAGCTTGTGAGCCTATATGATAGGTGGTACCTTGTGGGTCTATTGTGGATCACAAGGAGCCTTGTATGTGAGGTTGATAGCTGATGTAGACACTTTGTGCTTTGGCTCTTATCTTGCATCTCCTCAATCTCTCTCCTCCCTATGTTGTGTGAGCTATCTTCTTCCACTTGAGCACTCCCTTGTTATTATTTTTTTTCCAAAGAAAGGAACCTTCTATTAACTATTTTATGAGGTGTTTGTGACCACTCGTACTATGTGGCTCTTTTTCAACTATAGTCACTTTATGATTTTTTCCTTAGCCAATATCTCCGATTACAGATGTTTACCATTTATCATTCTATAGCAGCTTCCTCAGTTCCCACATTATATACTGCAACATTTCTTTTGCCAACAAATCTGGATATATTGCTAAAGGTGGAAGATTTCTGAAAGGGTTCCATATTTCATGGTTGTCTGTTGCCACTCCCTTATTATTACAACTAAGTATGTCTTCCTTTTATTTGCTTGCTAAGTATGTCTTCCTTTTGTTTTTCATAAAGTTTTTGTTTACCTCCTTTTTCTTCTCTTTCATTTTCCCTTTTATTTTTTGTGTAGATTTTTTGTCTTTAAAACAACAAAAAATCTAAATTTGTATGATTGGACTTATTTTAGTCTTACAAAGGTATATATATATATATATATATATATATATATGAATTTCTGTGTTATATCTCTATTGAAACTTCTCTAGTTGCTCAGTTGACATTTCCAATGATTTCTTTTCTATTTCTATGCGTTATCATTTTTTGAGAATGTGCTAAATGACATACTCTTAGAAGGATTCGGCTCAATATCTATATGTTGACCTCACTAGTTGAAAACCTCTCAGTTGCCCCTCTTGTGTAGCTCCTTGATACTATCTGCTATGGAGCTAAGTTGCATTAATTTGTTTGTATTTTTTTAAATTAAAAAAATGCTCATATATGCATTTTTAACGATTTAAAACGTTTCAAACATTTTTTGCTATTTTATTCAGACGAATAACTTATTCCTAGTGAGTTCCTAGTATAAACATGCAGCCACTGCCATTTTTTGTATTCGTACAAATACAGCCACTTGCCTTGCTTGCCACCTTAGCCACTTGCTTGCCAGCCTTGCTACCTCTTGCTTGCTTACCTGCTACCTCCTGCTTGCTTACGGTACTTACCAGCTCTCTTTATAGGTACCTTCGAAACCCTTGTTTGCAATTGACACTCATCTCTCTTGTGAGAGATGTGTGTTGTAGTCTTTCGTTAGTAATTAATGTTTGTTTTGTTTTGTTTAGTACTAGCAGTCATCTGTCTTAGGAGAGTTGTGTGCTGTGGTCTTTTTTAATTATTTAGTATTTGTTTTATATTGTATTTTAGTGTGTAGACAGATTGGCACTCATCTCTCTTGTGAGAGTTGTGTGATGTATAGTCTATTTTTGTTAATTAATGTTTTTGTTTGTAATGTAATCTTTTTAATGTTTGTTTTCATTTTATGTTTGAGACTGGCACTCATCTCTTGTATGAGAGTTGTGTGTTGCAGTTTCAATTTTAATATACATAATTGTTTTTTACCTGAGGCTGGCACTCATCTCTCTTAAGAGAGTTGTGTGTTGCAGTCTCAGTTTGTATAGAAATGTTTGTTTGTAGGAACTCTTGTATTGGCACTCATCTCTCTTAAGAGAGTTGTGTGTTGCAGTCCAAGCTTAGTGGTGTTTTCATAGATGCTTATTCTGGCACTCATCTCTCCCTTGAGAGTTATGTGTTGCAGTCTAAGTTTAGAGATGTTTTCAAGCACACTTAGTCTGGCACTCAATTGTCCCTTGATAGTTGTGTGTTGAAGTCTAAGTTAGATATCATGTGATGTGCTCTTAGACACTTAGTCTGGCACTCAACTATCCTTTGATAGTTGTGTGTTGTAGTCTAAGTTAGATATCATGTGATGTGCTCTTAGACACTTAGTCTGGTACTCAACTGTCCCTTGATAGTTGTGTGTTGCAATCTAAGCTAGATATCATGCGATGTGCTCTTAGACACTTAGTCTAGCACTCAACTATCCCTTGATAGTTGTGTGTTGCAGTTGAAGCCTAGTGTTAGATGGTGAAGTCCACGGTTAGGGTTATACCTAGGTCATTTTTTGTGTAGGTTACACACTTAGTTTTTGTGTTTTGATTTTCTGTAGTCTGTTACATGATGTGAGCTTGACTTGAGAGATTATACCAAGGTCATTTTTGAGACTGCTTGCATTGTTAGTTATTATGAATTAATGAGCTTGTTATTGCACTCACTTGGCATTGAATTCTTTTTTGAATTCTGTGTTGCAGCTTATTACATATTAGATGACTCACGTGGGTGAGAAGAGGAAGTTTTAGCAACCTAATCTTAGTAAGGCTTAGAGAAAGGTGCTGAAAAATGAGAATGTACACTTCTTAATGAATGTTGATCAGGACATCATTAAGACAGCTTTCAACAATGGTGAAAGCGGTGTACAGAATTTGGTGAGGATAATGGCAAACCATGGAGGGAGGACCTTATGTGATCGATTTTCAGATGTATTTACAGTAGAGTCTATATACCAGTTCATGCACCACTACATGTTGGAGAGTCGATGATGCCTCGATCAAATAGATCGAGACATCAACTCCTGTGACACAAAGTGGGAGGGTCTTGCTGTAGAAGCCAGGGTCACGTACATCAAGAATGTGTGGTGAGGTTTCAAAGGCAAAGGAGTCGCCTCATCTTCCCTTCCATTAATGCACCCACACTCCCAAGCACAACCGCAGCCACAAGCACCAGTGCACCCACATCCCTAGTCACAAGCTGCATTGCACCCATCGTAGCCACAAGCACCACTATAGCCACACCACGCATATGCACCAATGCATCGACCACAGCCTATCTTCCCCCGTATCCCTTTCTTCCATATCCACAAGTAGTTCCTCCCCCCGATCCATGTCTCCCACCACATGCACGCCCACATTTTGCCACTTCTTTTGCTTCTCCATTTGTGCCTCCCGCCTTATACACAAACCAATTTCCATCCCCTTCATACTCACCTGCACCAAGAATGCACAATATATCTGCACAAGCAAATAGATTTCCATCTCCTTCATTCTCGCCTGCACAAGCACCACCCACATCACATGGCTTGCATGATTGTGCACCAGTGGCAAGACCCATGCAGCCCATACTACTTCAGCAACGAGACATTCGATTCATGCCTAGTGCGGCTATGGACACAGGCACACGTGGAACAATCAACATGTGTAATCTTCTTGTCGCTCCATTTGATCTGCACAAGATTTATGCATGTAAGGTGCTGAAGCTTTCTATGCCCACCAATGCATTGGAGGCCAGAGCCTTGGAAGAAGCCACGTGCTTGGGCGATGTCATACATATGGACATCATCCGAGCTATAGGTCTAGTCGATGACGATAATCCAATGATACAATTTTCGTTTGCAAGATTTCACCACGTTGCTCTAGAGTGCCTCTGCACCAATCCCCCACCTTTCGATGTTGCACAAGATGTGTACGCTATGTCTCATCACATCTTGAAGATCATACACATTTGTGCACCATCGACCAGTACTAGACCCGTAGAAGTGACCTTGATCTCTCGAAAGCAAGTTCTTACAAACCTCTCAAAAGTTACTTATGACTTCTGGATTCTGTGATTGAGCATGCATTTGATATTATGGATGTATTGCAAATGCAGCTCATGCAAAGGAGTGTGTATTTGCTTCCATCTCTTATCGACCAAATATACCACTTGTTGCTTTTCCCTAGGTTCAAAGCACACTAATTCTTACATCTTCTTTTATTCTTTCTACATTTTTCCCGAATAATGATGATTGTACAAAATGTACACACTTACTGCCTGGTATTGCATACCACATCTTTTTCTCGAGCCAATTCGCCCATCGTCTATCAACAATAGTATCGACTAAAGCTTGATGCACTTCCAACAATCTAGCGAGAACTAGAAAAGAAGTGGCAAATCTAGTTTGACAAAATTGCCTTAGTTGCTTCACAGAGTGCTCTCTAAATACTGCATGCAAGTATTGATGGCTCTTTATAAAACTTAGTACGGCATTAGCATCTTGTAGCTCTGGTTGCACAAATGGCAATTGTCCAATATCCTTCAACAATGAGTTGAGAGTATGAGTGCCACATGGCACCCATGTTAGAGTGGGATACTTTGCCATGACCATCTCACCTGCGGTCTTGTAATTTGATGCATTATCTGTTACTAATGCAGTAACATTTTCACCGCCACCAACTTTACAAATTGCTCTTTCATATATTTTTACAATATATACTGAAGTTTTTTCTTTTAGAGACGTATGAATACTCTCCAAAAACATTGTTCCCTTGGGAGTAATGCACATTACATTTATCAAGGGTTTGACCTGCTTGCTAGTCCATCCATCAAAAGCAAGAGTGCACCCATATGTAGGAATAAAATCAAATATCTTTTTTTTCAAGCAGTTTGCCACAGTTTGTTTAACTCTATCAAGATGATCTGTACACATTTTATTATAATCTAGCAAAACAAATCCTGGTCTAGCACATGACTTCAAGATATTACAAAATGTCTCATCTCTCATCACATTGAATGGTATACAATTTTTACAAATGCTTCTGCCCATCTTAAGTGCTCATCATGCATTTGTTGTCGAAGAAATCCATCCTCCATAGATGATTGTTCTCCCTTTTTTCTCTTCTTTACCTGACATACATTAGCCGCATCAAAACTCACCTGTGACCCACTTGCTAGCAAATCTACATCACCTTCATGTATTGATACACACCTTGCATTTATTGGTGCTTCTCCTTCAACCATCTCATCAACCTCAGGGCTCACATCTTGTTGACTTGGACGATTCCTTATCAAGGTCGCGGATTAACCACTTTCTTCACTTTCTCTAAATACGATATGCATAACGAAAGAACATCAGAAGGAGTGCATGAGGAAGCTTCAACATCACTGCCTATTCCGAGAAAATGTTGCTTGATGTGAGTAGAACCGCTTATGAACTTGTGTCCACCATATTTACACTGCACGAAAGAGACCGAGGCATGTACTTTTCATATCTCCGTCACATATGACCAAATCTTGCTACACACCATGCTTTTGAAGTTGTAAAAAAAGTGTAAGAACGAGTAATGAAAATTAAGAGACACGGATTCATTTCTATTGAAAGAATACACTCAAACTGTAAATCATTCATTCACATTCTATTGAAAGAATATTAAATATTCATTCAAAAGAAAGTGTAAGAACGAGAAATGAAAATTAAGAGACACGGATTCTTTTCTATTGAAAGAATACACTCAAACTGTAAATCATTTATTCACATTCTATTGAAAGAATATTAAATATTGATTCAGAAGAAAGTGTAAGAACGAGTAATGAAAATTAAGAGACATGGATTCATTTCTATTGAAAAAACATTCATTCACATTCTATTGAAAGAATATTAAATATTGATTCAGAAGAAAGTGTAAGAAGGAGTAATGAAAATTGGGAGACATGGATTCATTTCTAATGAAAGAATACACTCACTATAAATCATTCATTCACATTCTATTGAAAGAATATTACATATTCATTCAAAAGAAAGTGTAAAAATGAGTAATAAAAATAGAGAGACATGGATTCATTTCTATTCAAAGAATATACTCAAATTGAAAATCATTCATTCACATTCTATTAAAAGAATATTAAATATTCATTCAAAAGAAAGAGTAAGAATGAGACAAGTGTTCTAATAACCTTTAAAACTTTAAATTCATACACCTTTAAAACTCTTTGTATTCTTTCACATTCTATTGAAAGAATATTAAATATTCATTCAAAGAAAGTGTGAGAATACAAACACAAAGTAAAATCATATTTCTCACAAGAGATCTAAGGAACTCAGCAAGGAGATCCTAGCACTCCCACAAACAAATTTCATAGACACAAAAACACCAAAAGCACATTTCTCACAAGAGATCTAAGGAACTCAACAAGGAGATCCTAGAACGCCCACAAACACACAAGAGATCTAAGGAACTCAACAAGGAGATCCTAGAAATCCCACAAACAAATTTCATAGACACAAAAACACCAAAAGCACATTTCTCACAAGAGATCTGAGGAACTCAACAAGGAGATCCTAGAACTCCCGCAAACAAATTTCATAGACACAAGAACACCAAAAGCACTTTTCTCACAAGAGATTGAAGGAACTCAACAAAGAGAACCTAGAACTCCCATAAATGAAGACACAAAGGCCAAAACCACAAACCTCACAAGAGATCTTAGGAACGAACTCAAATAGAGATCCTAAACCTCCCACAAACAAAATCCATCTTATTTCAGACCTTCTAGATTGCTTTCACAACCTTGAAGGACCTTTCTTCTTTCTTTTCCTTGTTTGATCTCTTATGCTCGGCTAGGGAACCAAGCATGGACAAGAGAAATTGGCAAACAGTGACCTTATATACAGAAACATAGCCACATATTCGTCCTAATATAGGTTTATTCGTATGAATAAAATCTATTCGTACGAATATGCAATGATGACGTGTCAATTTATGTAAAAAACATGACATGTCACCACTTTTTTACCCGATTTTTTCGTTCATTTGAATCATTTGAGCGATTTTCCCGCATTTTTCGAATCACAAATTCAAATTCTTCTACTTAGCTATGTAGACATGCCTCATGCTTTGTGAAAAACCAGTTGCAAACGTGATACAACTTGACATAATTTTTGCGAGAGTTGGCGACGCTGTGAAGGCTAAGGGTGCTTGACCTTCCCATCACTTGACACATGGCATTACCCTTCACTAACGTTCCAAAGTCTCTTTTTAGTCAATAATAACATTGACTTGTCCTTTTTAAGAGCTATTGGTCATTTTAGAAGCGGCCATTTCTTCTCACACACATAGGGGCCATAATTCATCCATTCCTTTAAGCCAAGTGGGGCAAGGTGTTTGTGTTTTTTCATAATCATTTTATTGAAGCAATTTGCTCCAATGGCAAAAGAAATTGCATCATTGAACTTCCTTAAAACTTCTTGAATGCCATTAAGCACAAGGATCTTCCCCCCTCCCAACCACGATGGTAAGTTAGGGAGATTGGGCACTCCTAAAATATAATGTCATCCAAGCTAAAGGAAGGGCTACAAGGAATAACACCATTGGAATGGAAATCACAAGAACTTTACCCACCAATTCATTCCTAATGGCTTTTGTAGCACATAAAAGAAAGGAAGAACCCTCTTCCCATGAACTTGATAGAATACGCACTCGTCGGAATATCGGATTCATATATCGAGAACTCACCCAACACCACCATCGATAGAATGCGTTTGGTGAAGAACAAATAGACCTTTCCTCCTGTGATCTTTTCAAGCTCGGACTAAACCGCCTCCAAAGGGATGTCGTACACAACTAGGTCTTTCTTACTTGCATCAAGCCACCCTTTACGATCATCTTCTTTGTTTCTCCAATCCACTTCTGCATGCATCATTGTAAATCTTCATCATCGGCTAGAGGAGAGAAGCCCCCCTAGAGCTTCCAAGCTAGAGCCTCAATGTATGAAGGTACATTGGGCTCCTTTGCAACCGTCCCATCACCCTTCACATTGGCATGCACAATGTTGTCCCTCTTCTCAAGCGATCCACTCCTAGAAATCACCTGATCCTCGAGAACCTCAACAGGGATCTTCACCACGTCGCCTTTTGGCACATTGACTAACACCTACAGATTGACCCTCCCTTCACGACTTGACCAGCATGCACAGGAATCAAGGCTTACATCGGGGGTCATTTGAACCAATTTTAATGGGAGATCCCACAATCCTAGCTCTTCAAACTCTTATGAGTTGAACAAGCACTTGCAATTCAACTATGTAACCACTATGTATCACTCCTACTTAGGCCCTTTTTCGCTAGCCATGATACGCAAGGTGGGTTCAAACCACTCGCCCGGACATTGAAGAGGGCCTTCGGCCTACTTGACCCAGTAAGTTAGCATGGCTCGGATGTCTGACAAAAAGAATCATGTCCCCATATGAAGGCCGCCCACGAGTGAGGGGCTGGAAATTTTTTACCGCAAAATGTTTCCATGCATAACCTGCACCGCTTGACCCAGGAAATCTCCAGTAGACCAATCATATTTTGTTGTAATTCGATGGCGTGTCAGATGAGCGCTAGGTTGTGAACCACCCCACCGGCCGGCCATCTTCTCACTTTGTTGCCTTCTAAGGAGGAGGGTAACCGCGTCTTAACTATGCACATGACATGGCTCTAGTATTCAATTTTACTAAATAAAAATTTCGCTAGAGTATTGGCTCTTATATCAACCAAAGAGGATTAACTTGGTCTTTTTTTGTTGCTCAGCCGTCGAGAACCGTGATAGCAATCTGAAGCCTGTGATCATGGTAAGAGCTTTAGTCATGGATCCGACGTCATTTTGCATTCAGTCCTTCTTTGGAAGTTTGATTGCCATGGATCCGACTTCATTTTGCATTCAGTCATGCTTTTGAAGTTTGGTTTGCCTTGAACAATTTAGGGTTTGCTTAAACTTTCATGCCCGTGTGAGGAATAGTGTGACTCCATCGATGTTGAATTTTCATGCGACCTGGAGATCACAGCGATAGTATGTGCCGCATTGAACTTCATAAAATGTCACGGCTTGAGATAATCGCCGATATAGGATAAAGGTGTGTCGCACTGCGACGTAGCTTCCTTTTTCGAAGGCTATTTTCTAGAGCTGTCACATTCAGCTGTATCATGTTAAGCTCTGAACCCACGAAGAAGGTGATGCTTATAGATCGGTCCATAGGTTAGACGATGGCTACGTAAGGGACTTTCTTTTGGTGATTGAGCGTTTCTGAGCGGGGTAACGGATTCCCCCGTTAACTAAATTATGCTCTTGCTGTTACATGATGACTTGGGTCGCGTTCATGGAAATAAATGAAGACTATAGAAAGCAGATAACGAGGAAAAAGAAAAGCAAATTCCATTGAGCTTCTTATTTAAAAATGCTTTTCTTTTGCGATGAACTCAAGGCCATTTTAATCCCTTTCAAGAGTATTAGTCTCAAACAATACCAACTCCCTTTGAATTGCTGGTTCAGTCCATTTTTGAACTTCAAAGCATGCATATTCACTTTCTTGAACATCCAACTTAGTTGGCAGTTTGTAGAAAGTATAGTCCTTGACAATTTGATTTATCCTTGCCTTAGTCTTTGGTAAGACGTATAAAGTTGCATTTCATAGTCAAATGAAAGAAATTTAGTCTTCAAGATGTAAAGTTGGGACGTTCTGGCTTGTTGCATTTGTTTCGACTAGATTACAGCATGCTCTTTTATTTTGAGAGTTGCAATTGAATTCCACTCAAATAAACCAAGCCTCGAGCTTCGAAGTATTGCTCTAGATTGAGCAACTAATCCATCAAGATATTGGCATCCAATGGTCGGTAGGTTGCCAATTGAGCTTTGTGTCAAGTTGATTGAGAAAGGGGACTAGATTGGCTTGGTCTGTAAGGTTCACAAATTGGTCAGGTTGGCTAGTCTTGGACAACCAGCCTCTATAAAAAGGGAGGTTTATGGGGGGAAGTATTATATTGCTACGTGCACATCACTAGCGGTTCCTATCGGGAGTGAAATCCACATGTAGGGGGCATGCTTATCCCTAGTGTTTATTACTAGGATATACAGTTGGAAGTGTGTGATGAAAAGGATGGCGACACCTCACAAACCCAAACCTTTGACTCCATTCTTCTGGGGTAAATGCCATCCATGTGTACCCATGTAGTATGTGTAGGCTGCTCTCAAGGCTGCAATGTATTTTGGTGTATATTATGGGATCCTTCCCTTGGAAGGGTTGGTGGAAATTGCCCAGTGAAGACCAAATTGTCCCATTCCCATTCCAGTATGCTAAGGCCAAAGTGTTATTGGTCTCATGAGTTGCATACCCTTGTTTTATAAGGGCAAGGAGTTCCCGATTCTAGATTCTGTCTCGTCTTAGAAAACAGTCCATTGGACCTTTTTGACACCTTCTTTACGTTGCTCTATGTTAGGTCTCCATTGATGAAGACTGGGCTGACTACATCCTCCTCCTTCCCGATCATTTTGAGGTTCAAGGCTTTGTTTTTCCTCCTTGTATCCTTCTTGAAAGTCTTTTGGATGATGTTCAAGGGTTTGTGGCCCTTTCCACCTATGACCAAGATTGAGCCTTCTTGCAGTGCTCCTCCATCTTCTTGGATTCCTCTAGACTTGCCCTTGACCAGCTTTGAGCTCTAGACTTGCCCTTGACCAGCTTTGAGCTCTAGACTTGCCCTTGACTAGCTTTAAGCTCTAGAGTCCAAGCATAATTTAAGTGCTGCGTTTTCATCTTTCAATAGTTCCAATGGCTTGAATAGAGTGCCATTGGCTTGCCCTATTTAAGTTCTGAGAGGAAGAGAGGGAGTGGGGGGGAGATGTGAGATGAGCTTAAGTAATTAGGGAGAGAAGGAGAAGATATTAACGTGGGGGAAGGATGGGACAAGAAGAAAGCTTTATTAACTTCTACGAAAGTAAAAAAATGTCTATGAGACCAAGAGGCTCCCCATGAAGGAACTAGAGGTGTCTATTGCACACCCCCAAAAACAAAATTAAAATAAAATATTGATGATTGGAACTACAAGAAAGACTATGTGTAGGGAGTAGTTCTTGTCATGTCGTAACATGAGTACAATGAGAGTGAGGGTCGAGCTATATAATCTTCTCCCCTATATAGGGCATTTTTATCTTGATGTATTCCTTTATACTTCCAAGCATTTTCTAACTACCCCCTAGCATTTCCAGTGCTAAACCCCAAAAGTTTAGCTATTTCCCTCTTTGTTACATAATAGGTTTTAGATTTAAACAACCGGTTTGTGTCTCATTTAGGCTAGTCATTTCCTTCAACATCTCAATTACGGCAATGGAACTATATTGCTTATGATGTCCCTAAATCAAAGATCAAGTTATGTCTGGTTTAAGAAAGGAGGACGTTGTTGGTGTTTTAGTTAGACTGGGCCTTCACTAGCCAATGAATAGTATTTAATCAATGGGGCTTTGCTCCGCTTGATAGGCTCTTGGCTGATTTAATCTTATTACCAATTTCTCCTCAATGAGATTTCAATTAAAATAATTGTGATAGTATGAGTGTAGGCAAGGAAAATATAAAAGGAGAAACTTGTTAGAAATCAACCGGGGCAGCGTACTTGATATAGCACCATGACATTTCCTTTTCCACTTTATAAATTTATCTCATAAAGCATTGACAGATGTGGTGAAAAGCAAGAAGAATTTATCGATCCACTTTGCATGTATGGCTAGAAGGTTTTTAAGTCTTAGTACCTTTGTGAAGCCTTGGACTTTGACCTATTTGTAACAAGCACATGGACTGCATTGGCTTCTACACCCTGCTGTTCTTTGGCTGCTTAAATGTGAATGAATGATAAGTTATCAGTTCTAGATATAAAAAAGGTTGCAAAGTTTCAAGCATTGAAAACTCAATTCATTTCTATTGGTTGAAATCTATATTGACAATTTTTGGCCCCTCACATATGTGGAATTAATCTCTCTCTCTCTCTCTCTCTCTCTCTCTCTCTCTCTCTCTCACTCACTCACTCACTCACTCACTCACTCACTTATAGAGGAAGTTGGAAGGGATGTGAGAGGGGTTCTTTTTGTGGCATATGGATGGTTGTTCTTATGTTTTGGTATGATGCAGGCTGAAGCAGCAGCTGCCATATACAGTCCTGTGCCTGAGGGACTGTACCCATTATTTGCTATTTTTCTTTTAAGCATCGGCCTCATGATCTCTGCATATTTTTTCATGTGAGTATCTTCCTTGATCATATTCCATGTTTGCATGTCCATTTGTTTCTTGCCTTCGTGAATGCTTATCAATTTTTATGTCTGTATCACCATAGGGAAATTTGAGAGATGCCGGATCTGTCAGAAAGGCTTTATATGTATCTGATTCTTGAGTCTTTCCTTTTATATAATGTGAGGTATCTGCTTGTTGAGAAGGACAGGCTCTCATGAAGGTTAACAGTAAGGTAGCTTGTGGACTTACAGCTGCAAAGATTATCAAAATATCATTCAACGCTGAGATCACTCTGGAGAAGCCTCAGTATCTCTTTTGTCATGTGGAATGATTGGTTCCTCTCCAGCAGAAAGGACAGCAAGCAGATTTCTATAGGAGAATCAAGTTGCCGTTTCGATGGTAGTCTGCTCTATGGTTTTGTGGATGAAGCTGCCTGAGTTTTCCAGCTTATCAGCTAATATGTGTGAAAATGGCTGCTAGGAATAACCATAGACAGAGCAAATACAAATAAACAAGCTGGGAGCTTTCCTCCACAGACTCAGGTACCTATCCCCAGTAAGGGAAGGGTGTGCAGAGGTTGCAGTCATGCAGCACTCAGATTTTATATGAGAGCCTGGTACTTTTTTGGTGTACCTCCATCCCCTGAGGTTGGGGCAAGGGTGTGGACAACTACACCCTAAGAAAGGGTGCATAGTAGAGACTAGCCCATTTCTCAAATTTTACCCAGGATTCCTCTTCCAGGAAACTTAGAAGTGTTTGAAACCAAGGAGAGACGTAGAATTAAAGGTTTACTTGTTGGTAAAAGAAAAGTCACTCTCACTTTGTCAAACAGCCATCTACTATATTGTCCCCATACCAGCATCCCCCGCATGTGTGGCATTTGGGGTCTTACTGAGCCCCCCTGCCATGCCCCTCTAGGATGGCCTCCTCAATCTTTTGCATATTTCTACTGGATCCTCTCAAGTGGGCAAGCGCGCCCAGCCTCTCCTTGGGCTGCTCACCAAGACTAGGATGCCTCTCTCAAGCCCAGTCTTCCTCTGTCGTATCACCTATATGCACCGATGAAAACTACATGGAGCATCATCTGCGAGTATTAACCCCCTAGCACTAGATCCAGGAATTCAGTACCTGCAGATCAGGATTTATCAGCCAAAGTATACCACATCCAGTCACCTTAAATCAGCACGAGGGGAGGGCACTTGCATACCTTAGTTTGAGTTTCAGCAGAAGGGGATGTCACGGGCATCCACAGCCCATGGCCATGCTGGACTGCCATGCGGGGAGCCAGCTCAGCAGCAGCCTACGCAAGCAGCCATGCAGGCAGCCATGTCAGCAGCTGCCACGTAGTCAGCCAGCAAGGACAGGGTGCAGTTACAGTCACAGCAGAGGCACCAGCTCAGCAGCACCACGTCAGCAGCCAGTGGGCTGCCACCTGGACTGGTCGGTACCACGTCAGCAGCCAGTGGGCTGCCACCTGGACTGGTTGGTGCCACGTCAGCAGCCAGTGGGCTGCCACCTGGACTGGTCGGTACCACGTCAGCAGCCAGTGGGCTGCCACCTGGACTGGTTGGTGCCACGTCAGCAGCCAGTCGGCCACATCAGCCCAGTCAGTGGTGCAGCAGCAGGGTCGGCCCTGCTGGTCGGTATTTTTGGAGCTCAAGGGGGCCTATAAAAGAAGCTCCGTTGGTCCTCATTCATTATCCACGCCTCAGGCCTTCAAGCCTTCAGAGCAGCAGAGCCAGGCCTCCCCGCAGTAGACCAGCAGGGTAGCCTCAGCCTCTTCATGGATTTAGTGAGGATTCACCTCCTCTAGGTAATCTAGTTTATTTCCAGTTTTGCTGTCGAGGATTTCAGCCCGTCCATACAATTGTATTCTGCCCTTCGGGCATTCATACATTTCAATTCTATTCTCTCCCTCTGATTCTCTCACTCACATCCACAGCATCACTGTGTATTGAGAGCATCATCTTGCAGTTTGCAGTTAGTGATCAGGAGAGAGAGTGAGGATAGTTTATCTTCCGCTACATCTACATCTCTGGATTGATGATACTCAAGCCTTTTTTGCTTGGGATAGAATCACCGTCTTCTAAGTGACCCTCGCTGAAGGCGTCTCTTCTACCCCATGCGACCCTTTATGAAAGCACCAACAAGAGGTGATATACAAGGCCATCGCCAGATTGACTTGGTTCACCACCAACGCTCTCCCTGCCAATGATAGTCTGGCCAAACTCTAGTAAATGATCTTGCACTGAACTCTGGGACGATGTGTTTCTTTGCTGAAATATCAGGCCCACCTGACAATCCAAGTGTTCGTCGTCTGCCCTCGGGGATCCACTAAAAGCTGAGGTCAACACCCCATTCCTGGAGCTCCTGGGCGCCTGTCTAAAACCAACTGGCTTATTCCAATTGATCTTGGCTAGCCAAAGCCTCTCTAGACTCTTGATAAGCCCTCCACAAACAAGATTGTTGTATCACTTGCAAACTACACCAGCTCATCCTGCGGGATCAAAAGGCGCATATCCACCACTAGGCCTGCAGCTTGTGAATAGAGGAAATACCAGATCGCCTCTGCCACAAAAGGGAAAAGGAAGGGGGATAGAGGACAGCCCTTTGCACCGATTGAAGAGTGAGAATGCCTCCCTTGTGTGCTTCCCAATGAGAACCCGGTTGGAACTGCTTGGGTAAAGGGCAGGACTCCTCCCACACCCATTGGTCCAAAAAGCCGTGCCTCCACATGATGCCCTTAAAAATACCCATAGGCTGGTCCTTCTCACATGCCTAATGTACTATCTCCCAAAAAGTGAAGATGTTGTCCAGGATACTCCTTTCCTGAATAGAGCTCTAGAGGCAGCCTGTTTGCTGCCCACGTGGCAGCCCAAATACATTCGTCGATGTGGCAGTCTTCTCTTCTGCCCACATACATCTTCGAGATCTGCCCATGTGGCAGTCTTTGCTTCTTGCCACATAGCTTCTGTCCAAGTCTTGGCCCTTCTAATGGTCTGACTCCTCCTTTTCCTCCTCATATGGGGGCTCACAGGTGGACTGTTGACCAGTGTTCACGAAAAACCGAGGTTTAATGTCTGGTGAATGGCAAATTTTGGAAATTAATGAAAAGATAAGATCTTAAAACCTGCAAATTTCAAGGCTTTAATTGAAAATTTGGAGGTTTTACAATATTAAAGCCTTTAAAATTTTCAGCTAGACGGTTTTTGTATTTGTTAAGGAAAATGGTTTCTGTGAAGACTGGTGTTGAACCCTATATTCCAACAGATCTATGCTTTTTTTTGTAATGCAGTATATGAGTTCCGGTTATTCTTCAGTATGCCCTTTGTTTTTGCGACGAGTATTACATTGTCTGGAAAATATCTTTTTGCCCTCAATTCGGCCTCGTGCGTGGTTATTTAATAAGCAATTGTTTGCTGGATGCTTTACCACAGTTTGCCATTTCTGTAAATTCACAATCGTTAATTAACTAACAGGCTCTTGCATTGTCAAGCAGTTATGAAGTCACTACATCAAAATTCAGTCGCAGTATCTTGCACGAACTGACTACAGGCACCGTGGCATCTTTCTTCCTGGTTTGTTCATTGCTCTGCTGTAATGAGAGTAATAAAGTATAACTTGCTCTATTTGGTTCAGTACTGTGTACTTATGTACTGAGATTGTTTATTTTGTGGCAGGGATTTGGTTCATTGTTTCTGCTCTTGTGGACTGGTGTATATGTATAGAGTTAGGAAAAGATCTATTGAGGCAGGGATGTAATTTATAGTATGCCAGCATAGTACAGGGGCCTTAGGAGGATTTAACTCTTTTGAGGATCTTTGATACTGAATGAGGATTTAACAAAAATGGTTGGGAAATCTAGATGTATCCTGGTGGACATCTTTACAACGTGCAGAGGGAAGGATTGACTATCTTACAGACCCTGACTTGGCACTGGACCTGTAGGTTTTGCTCTTCTAGCTTGCTAGATGAAACCTTCAGGTTTGGACTAAAATTAAATGAGATGATTTGTAGTGCACTTACGCATGGTGGGCTGATGTGTGAAGTTTAGATGTAGTGAGGGATAAGCAAGGATGTGAAATGTTTTTAATGTCTCTCAAGGTTGGGAGGGATATTTCGGGAAGGATTGACTATCTCACAGACCCTGACTGTCACTGGACCTGTAGGTTTGGCTCTTCTAGCTTGCTAGATGAAATCTTCAGGTTTGTTGAAGTTTAGGTGTGGTGAGGGATAAGCAAGGATGTGAAATGTTTTTAATCTCTCTCAAGGTTGGGAGGGATATTTCTAGTTTACTAAGGGTTTTACCAAATGAATATTTTGTGAGAATGGTAGCTTTTCAAATTCCTTTTAAAAGATTTAATGTCTCGTAGAAATGCTATGTAGTCTTACCATTCCTGCAGGATGGTTTAAGACTGTCAAGCCAAATGCCTAGGAGATTGCAATATGCCACTCACATGCGGTAGAAAAAGTGAGCAATCTTCTCCCACATGCGCAAGGAAAAATGTAATGGGTGATCATGTACAAAAGTAGCCAAGAAGGCACTCATTGGCAACAAGAAGAGATTTTAGGCACATTAGACAACACATGTTTAACTAAGGTATTCTATTTACATTGCAATGATGTATTGAATTTAGAATATGATGCATTCACCTTGATGTTGATCTCAAGAGGTTCAACTTCACCTTACCATGGAGCACAATATTGGAAGGTCGAATGATAACTAAGGGAAGGATAGGATACAAGGGAATTGAGTGTGTGCACAATGATATTTGGTATGATGAGCATGCATACAAGCTTGTTGAAGGAACACAAGTGAAGCTTGCAAATGTGCAACAATCATCACAAACAATGCTTCAAAAAAGAGAGATAAGAGAGGAGATAAAGAGTAGGAGATGGTGTAACAAACAATACAAGCTCAATAGTTGCAATTGCCCTTCATAAAGACACTCATGCATGTGATGCGTTGTTTGGATGTCAACAAGGTCCTCAAATGGGAGAGCGACCATTGTTGTGAGATGATCCAGTACATTTAGTTATCCTATCTACAATTAAAATCTCAATTTCAAAAGTAATTTTATTATGTTTAATATTTGATTTTGAAATACTATTTTTACTAGTGTCTTCATTGGACGCAAAAAATTTCGTTTAATTTTTGGTAACACCAATTTCATAGAATAAAATTTAAAGAGACTCTATTGAGATAAAGAGGCCAAGATCATCTCAAACTTGTAGCAATTCTTCTTATCTTAATCTAATTATGAGGAAACTATTAATTGTGCTTAGACCTAAGTGGCATCCATTGTTAGGGACAAAGCATGGCTCAAATAAAGGGCATGCTTTTCTTGTTTAACATTATTTTGACATTTTCATTCTAAATTATCCTAATTTTGGTCTAAGTTGCTTTCCACACTTCTTTGCAAAGGCAATGTAATGACATCTTCAAGGCAAGAGGCAAAGTAGATTTTGACTTCATGGGGTAGGCAAGTCTAAACAATTGTATATTTTACATGTTAGCATGCACTTATTGTTCTTGAGTATGGTATAATATAGGCATACCATTGCATTGTAAGCCCTAGGACTTTAGGTGAGTGCCAACGTGCACTCAAGCAAATCCAACATACAATTTTCAAATGAACTAATTATACATGTATTTCCTTTGGATTTTGAGAGTAGGAAGCAATAAAGTCTTCCATGGAGTCAATTCCATTCATGAAGATGTAGCAAAGTAAATGCATGTTGGGAAGAAGTTTTCTTCTTTGGGAAAGAGGAATGTATATTGGTATCATGCAACGTAATTGTCCCAATGGGGATATCACGTTGTGGCCATCTTCAAAGCAATACACCACCACGATTTCAAGACATGGACTTTATTATTGTAGACTCAAGGATAGTGCAATTGTACCAGGAGAAGACTATACAACCTAGGCATGGCCTTGAAATTCATGTTTTGTTTCAAATAGGCACGGATATCTTGGTTTATGCCACTTTAAATTTTTGTATTTTGTTTTCAAAATATTTGTGTTCGGAAAGCAAGGAGGGATAGGAGGAGTTGTTGAGAGCACATGAGACAATTGAAAAAAGAATAGTTGCCAATATCATAAATCAATTTATACATAATCTATTTGTTGATTCCCTTATCCACGATATACTCTACTCACACACTACTACATGACTATGAAAGCATTATATTGACTATTCTAACACTTCCCCTTTAGTTGAAGATTTCAAGTCTATAATACATAGGATTTCCTTGAATTCTAAAATTTCAATTGTGGCATTGCCTTGCAAAATAAGTTTGCCAATTGACCTTCAAAGAAATGGTGGATAGGTCAAATTTCTCCCCCTTTGGTTGATGCCAAATGGGACGATAGGAGATAAGGATTGCTTGGACTTCTCATATCTTTTGGATTCTTTTTTTCTTTTGTGGGAAGAAAAAATCTTGGATTAAAGAGATAAAGGAAAAAGAATTATAGCTTCAAAGAAATTGTTACAAAGGCAAGGCCCGAAGGGCTCTCACGTCTTGGGTGCCACGTGGTGCATTATGCGCTTACATGGTATCAGAGCAGGTTTTGGAGGCGCCTGTCATGTCTGTTGACATGTGGCAAGGTGCGTAGTTTCTGGAGTCTAGACACTTGGGTCTGTGCGCTTGTGCAGTGGCATTGTGATCTGCATGAGCAGGCGTTAAGTGCGACTCATCGCGGAGTGCCGTGATTCATGGTGAGCTATGGACAACACTACAAACTAAGTACTATAAAACTATAAAACATCCATGATCTTAGCTTTCAACATGATAAGGACTTTGGATAGAATCGAGATTTTGTTAAACACCAATGCATCCCTATGGTGCCACAAGGAGCACAAAACAACAACTTGTACCAAACTCCATAGGCTATACTGCAAGTCATTGAATTTACCCTTGTCTCATAGCACCATAATTTTCCATCTTACTTCCATATGAATATTCACTTTCTATAACCACTGTTGGATTCCATGCCACCAACCTTTAACCACATTTCAACCCCAGAGTAGGTGGTAATGTGATTCAACTTGCGTCCCACAAAGCAAGCATAGTGGATTAATAGGCTTCCATTTAGATATTTTGTCCTTCGTAGATAGTTTCTGGATTAACACTCTCCATAACATGAAATTGAGCTTGGCCGATGGCGTGCTCTTCCATACATTGTGCAATCTATGTATCCATACTTTAATTGAGTACAAGGGCACATAGGATCTCCATCCATCACGAACAATGATTGCTATTTGCTAAATTCTTCACATTATATCGCAGTAGCTTTCCCTTGGACTTACCTAAAAGCCTTTGGAACCATATTGCTTCGCAAGCACATTTTGGTTAAACCTATTAACCTCTAATGGCTACACTAATTCAAAAAATTCTACAACTTTATGCTGGAACATCGGATTTGCGTCAAACTTTTTACATTAGGTTTGTAACAAAAGTTAGAAGATTTCAGCGCTTCGTTGAAAAAATTCATTGGTGATTTAATTAAACCATTAACCTAAGCTAAACCCACTAATGTAAATTAATCTACATTTAAATTGAAACCCCACAAGTTAATTAAACCTCCCTCTCCCCTCCCCTTCCCTCCTAGCCACTCCCCCGCCCTACACCCAGCCACTCCCTCGCCCTACACCCAGCCACTCCCCAGCCATCGTCCCTGCCTCGAACACTCCCTCTCCTCCACCGCGTCGCCCCCCCCTTTTCACTCCCTCTACTCAGGCTGGCTTCTCCCCTTCCCACAGCCCCCAACCACCTCTCCTCCTGCCTGCACTCACCTCCCCATAGACCCCAACCCCCACCCCTCCCTCACCCTCGAAGGTGCTGGACATCATAAGTTTTGACCATCACAAATTTCCAATCGTGATTGTGTCCATGGCTTTGGCATCACAGATTTCTAGCCTCCAATTGACCTTCCCTACTTCATAACTTTGATTATAAAACTACCCTCCATCCGCTCCCTCGCCCTCGACGGTGCCCTCAAGTGCAATCGGATCTCTTGGGTCTTTTGCTATAGTATGCAAAATCAAGCATCGGGCGTAGGGACAACGGAGGACACAGCAAAGGGAGGGAAATAGTAGTGTCGAGGCTGGAGGTGGATATGCGAGGAGTGAGCTTGAGGCTAGAGGTGGATATGCGCAAGGGACAGCAGAGGCAGGGAGAGACAGCTGGAGGCGAGGGATATGCGTATGGGACGATGGAGGGAACATCAGTTGGAGGAGGCCAAAAGGTAGCTTGCATCAAGCATGGAGAGGAAGGTAGTGGGCGATGTCATATCGAGATTTTTAAGGGATCTTAAACCGCCATCTAGAAAGATCGTTAATGTTTTGGTTGTACCTCGGATTATGATCACTTCCTTTTCACTAGACAAATTAATGGATTTTTTTCTCTCATAGACCCCCTATTTTGCATTTGTTATCAACAAAGAAATTGTATCTTGCTTCTTGCTTCTATGAGGAAGCATATGAAAGCATAATAAGCATGAGTACTTATGACACTGTAGATATTTTAAATTGGTTGCTTCTTCAAAAGATATTGCTTCCTTGATGTTTGATAAGAGCCAACACTAGAGACCTTGATCTCTCAATTGCTTGTCCTTGAAAGAGTCTTTTATTTCTTCCACACCCATTTGGATTGAGGTTTTGACATTCACATAGGTGGGTTGACCTTTTATTTTGAGGAGGGCTTGATGTTCCCTCACTTGTTGACTCTGATGTATCAAGTTGTTGCTAACCTAGCGATACATCCACAGTTGTCCATTCTTCATACATCTCTTCATTACTTCTCCTATTTGTTCAATTACACCATTCCACTTTGGTGTGTCTAGCGTAGTAGTCTGCCTCAAAATGCCATTACACTTGTAGTACTCTCAAGCATTTAAGTGTTCTTCACAATTGAAGCTTTTGCTATTGTTTTCAAGGCCTTAAATATCTCAAAGGTTTTAGATATCTTCTTCATAAAACAAACAAATAATTTTTTGGTGTAACCAACATTGAAAGTAACAAAATATATGTTGCTTGCCAATGAAGGTGTGTTTAGCATCGATCTTGCAATATTTGTGTAAACCAAATATAATGGATCTCCTTCCCTCATTGATTGATTGATTAAAAACAGTCCCCCATGTTGTGAAACATCCTTCACAAAATTTATAATTTTTTATCCTAGGTAAACCACACACCAACAATTGTGCACCCTTTTTGCCAGATGCATCAGTACTAACCTATATAATGCAATATCTATTATGTGCATTCCCTTCAGCTGGATTGCATCACTGCTAAACTCTACAATGTAACGTCTCTAGCATCATGTGCAAGAATTCCATTTTTGGTGAGAATTATGTACATTTCCTATTGATAAAGTGAGTCTTGATTTTTTATTAATTATCCTTAACACAAATATTAAATTCTTGGTTAGTGGTAGTACTTATATCACTTGACATATTTGTAAGATTTATTGTGATATCTACAATGTCTTTTGTTGGTAATTTTCTAGCACCATCAAGCTAAATATTATAGGATTATTATCCAATGGCTTGATGGCTTTGAACCAATCCTTTTTTAAAGATCATGTGGATAGATGCTCCAAAGTCAATGTACCAAAGGTCAAAATCACACTATCTAGTAGCTAAGCACACTAGCAATGCTTTTTGTGATGTCTAGTACATTCTTTAGTCAAGATTAGCATCTTTGAATGCTTTGATGTCATCTAGCACAATTGAGAATGGTGAGCTAAATCCCATAAGCATAACCATACTAGGGGAGAAATATGCTAGGGTATATTTTTCCTTCCACCTACAAAATCAGAGAATGGAAAAAAATGTGGCAAAATCAAGGATGTGGAGGCTTAGATCCCAATAGTCATACTAGAAATGTAGATGATTCAAGAATCGTGCCATTTCTTTGATAGTATCATTGTATCTGTGTGTCAATGAGTTGGCATAATTTGAATGATGTGATATGAGTGAATCTAGTGTGAAGAAACATGAAGGGAAGCAAGGGTATGCATGGAGATAAGGGTGTGAGTAAAATGCATATTGTATTTGACATTAGGGCCCATACTACATTGCCTCCATTAGGTCCATTTCTTTTGGCTTCTTCCGAACCAAAATTTCCATGAGTGCATCAAATTTGATTTGAGTCTAATGATCACTATAATCTTTATGTTCTCATATGATGGGATTAAGGTCCTTAGGATCTACTCCACAAATTCTTCATCATCAATCTTTGATCCAATATTTATGATCTTGTCCTTGACAATATTCACATAAATTAAATGTTCAATGATAACTTCAGCTTTTCCCATTTTCATGGTTTCCAATTGTGACTAAAGGTTCAATCTATTCACTAATGACCTCCCTTTAGAGATGGTTGCCAATTTTGGTTCATGTGTTTCATCCTATTTCTCTCAAACAATGTGCTTCCATTGTTCTAATCCAATGTGAATCTTCTCTTCTTAATGATGGAGTTGGTGTAGTGTTTTTCTTTGTCCATCTCTTCATTGGTGGTCATATTCTAGCATGGCCTCTTGGTAATCCATAATCTACAAGCCTATTGGCTTGGCTTTGATACTTTACATTGGACCACCAAGTAGTGGTACTATAATGGATTCAAGTATTGGTACTATAGTAGCCATAATCTACAAGCCCATTGGCTTGGCTTCAGTTATTTACATGGGACCACCAAGTAGTGATACTATAGCGGATTCACTAGTCATTTGCTAAACCCTAAAGATCAAGGTTGTGGAAACAACACTAGGAAAAACAAGTACATTATCATGGAGAGTTCGAAATAAGGAAAGGAAAAGTAGCCTATTATAGAATCAAAAGGTGAATGCAATTATCCCATCGATAAGCAAGGACCATGGTACATTAATAGTAGAAAATCATCCCCCATGACCTATGCATGAACAATCATAAAAAAGGATCTCAACTTGCTAAAAAAGTAGTGAAAGAAGGTACATTATTCAAAATGATATGTAAAGTTAGCTGAGTAATCAGTCTAGGTTTTTTTTTTAAATATGGCACAAATGATATGGACATGTGAACTTTAAGAGCATAATACAACCAATCAAAATATGGCAATTGGTATTTTGAGACTCAAAATTTATAGAGAATTTTGTGGAGCATGTTGCTTTGGAAAATAAGCAGGAAGTAGGTTTGGTAGAAGCATGACTAGAGTAAAAGGTGCTCTTTATGTCATACATTCTAATATACAAGGTTATGCACAAGCCAAAATCCTCAATGATGTGCTATATTTTTGCCTTTATAGATGACTATAGAAGATATTATTGGTTCTACTAACATACGAGGTTATGCACAAGCCAAAATCTTCAATGATCTGCTACATTTTTGCCTTTATTGATGACTATAGGAGATATTACTGGTTCTACTTTATCAAAGAAAATTCAAAAGTTTAAGACAAATTCAAAAGAATTCACAGCTATGGTTAAAAACTAGACACTCATAGCTGCACCTACCCTATTTCACACAAACACAATGAGTCTACAGTGAGGTCTACAATGAGGCTAGTACTTGGAGGAGGGGAGTGGGTTATGGATGATGGATAGAGAGTGAGCGTGCAAATGTGAGGAAGAAAACGTCAAAGGGAGAGCTTGCCTAAAGTAAACAAGACTGCACAAGTGTGCGTGGGCACTGCCTCCTAGTATAGTGGTAAAGCAGGTGCTTCTAGATGCAAAAGAGAAAGAAAATGATTTTTGAAAGGGTGTTGGCTATTAAAACACAAATTTTGTGGGATGATGTCCATAAATGACACACAACTTAATTAAATTTTCTAAAAACTACACGAGGAGGCAATGCTAATAAAGGGGGGGTGAAGAGTGGCAAATTAGGCGGTTGGGCATTCACCCATTTGAGCTAGCTGCCTGTGTTTGAATCCCTTGGGATGTGTAGGCCTTGAGTTTTAATATTCCACTATAGCACTTCCTGAGGAGTCAATGCTAATGAAGTTGGGGTGAAGAGTGGAAAATCAGGTAGTTGGGCATTTGCCCACTTGAGCTGGTTGCCTATGTTCGAATCGCTCGGGATGTGTAGTCCTTGAGTTTCAATCTTCTACTATAGCACTCGCTCTAAGGATGCAATGCTAACAAAGGTGGGGTGAGGAGTGGCACATCAGGCAGTTGGCCATTTGCCCACCTATGCTAGTTGCTCATGTTCGAATTCCTTGGGATGCATAGTCACCCAAGTTGACTAAGTTCTGCTAGGCCCGAGCTCGGGTTGGTGTGTGCACGTCTTACAGAAGGTTCCCTTTCACACTTTCTTGTTCTTTAAATGACCTTCTAGTAATGATGTGAACATTTTGTAGTATTTGTTGATTGTTATCATATCCGTTTCAAAGCATGTTGGAAATAGAAGCGTAAATTGCATGGTGCCTGCTTTCAATAGCAAACAAAAAGAATACAATATTTTTACATAACATGATGCAAAGAAAGACATTGTTGGGTTCGAGAGAAGAAAATGTCTTTTTTTTGCAAAGGTAATAACATTGCTTGAACCGCATAAACTAATATAATTGGAACATGTGCGTATGCAAGGGTGTATTAAATGAGATCTTTTAAGGGCATAAACAAGAAATGGACGTTGGCGCACTGCAAAAAAAGTATATTTCACTTTCGTAATAGTTTCGCAAAAGATGGGTGAACACATGCGAATGTGTATACCGTTGCAGTGAATACTAGAAAGTAAGCTGCATGTACAAAAACATAAGTGGGTGCTACTAGTTTGATGGTACTCGTTTGTAACTTCGAAGGTGCCCTGCTCCTCAAGAATCGGTGGCCTTATGTTTATAGTTATTAGGCATTTCAACTTAAGGTTGCATCCTTTGTCACGGATTATCTGCCGAACTGAACAAGTGAGGTCAAACATGAATATCTTGAACGTACATGAATAATTAATGGCAACATCAAGAACAAAATAAAACCCCACCTTTGGCACAAGCTTGCTTAGCAGTAGCAACAAATGCGCTCTTCAATGTCTTCTTTGTGTTCTTTCGAATACCTCCTTCTTTTGTTGGAGCCAACACTGAAGGAAAGCTTGTTGTTGAACGAGGTGGAGGCACATAGGTCTTTATTAAACAACCTCTCGAAGCCGAGATAACTTCATGCTGGGCGAGTGCTCAAACTGCCTCTTGCATTGGTGGGCCAAGGCCTTTCATAAATTAAAAGAGGAAAAAACTCACACAAGGGAGATTAATGAAAAGACATTAATAAAAGTAACACCCAATTTTTACTTTGTACCTTCCATCGGGTTGAAATGTTCATGTGTAGGCTTTGCACTTGGAAGAAATCTTTTTGAGATGCCGATGTCTATAAGGATTTCTGCAATGAAGAGAATATATTAAAGAAGCACCAAGAAAGATGGAACCATAGAAATAAAACAATAAAGCCATGAAATGAATAGAGAAATAGAAGAACAAAAAGAACAACTGCTATTGGTATGAATGGATTTTGGAACTTGGTCTGCCACACATGAATTCCTTGGCTGGGGTTTGGACTCGTCTTTAGGCGTGGTCTTCAGTGCCCGTAATGCTTCATCGCTTTTTTCGATTGCAGGGCTCTTTAATTTGCATTCGTCAACTGCCTCTATAATGGAGGAGGAAAACACAAATAAAAGGTAGGACAATCCAAACAAACCTTCGATGAATCAAATAAATCTATCTAAAAATGAACGTTTGCTTCTACGGATATTATCCTCATGGTCGCGATATCAGAATGGTCATAATGCAGCATGTTATTGCCAACAGATCCACTCTTCTCGACACTACTGGCTTGCATGGCCCTTTTGGGAACGATTTGCCGATTGGCAAGCTGTGAATCACATCCAATTATCTAGATTCGAAGGTGGCTCAGGGAAAAGGTCGAAAGAAAAAGGGCAAGTAAGGAACACAGGGCTTACCATACGGGTAAGTAAGGATTGTGAATCTGGTGCTCAATGTACCTCCTGTGTCCCTTGCCACTAGTGTTTGCATTGCCTGATTGTAGGCCAACGACAGTTTGCGAGAACGAGAAAGACATGAAAACAATAAGAAGTAGAATGAGACGGAAGGAACGTAATGATCACCTCGACCATTTGAATCCACATTTTATCTCAAAACGTTCTTGGATTCTCGGCCATATTCATGAGACCTTCACATAGTAATCCCAAATGTAAGATCACGAAAAATGAAGGAATATTTGGATGGCAATTTGCAAAGCAAAGATCAAGTATTACAGACCTCTTTCGAATTCTACAAGTACTTGTATCCATAAATTCTCCAGATGCCTCTGAATCATCTTCGTAAGCATCCTTTTGTGGTCGTGACATACTTGATAGCAACTCTTTCCAAGACGATCCACACGCCAAGACAGATGCATAGAAAAGAGCACGACAAAAAAGTGACGAGCCCCCAGCATGCATGCAGTGAGCATTTTATACAAGAAAGCAAGGATTCCCATTTTGGAGATGGCATACGCCGCCCATCATTTTCCTTTGCTTCCTACCATACCTCTCCATAACTTTCCTTTTCCACAATTCTTTAGAAGACTGGAGTGCCTTCTACAGAATCTACTCATGCACCCAAATCCCCCAATGTTCGCGGTATAAGCATTACACGTACATCGTGAAATCCTCTCGGTATCTCCAAATTGGAACGACACGAGATCCATACAATCCGCATAGTAGGAGACGAAGCACAGATGGACACCTAGCCACACGGAGCTATTCGAGGTCGATCACTAACGCAAACGAAAAGTTCTACGGTTAAAATAGAACACTAACTCGCAAGGGGTAACAGGAGCTTAGGAGCATAACCTTTTAGTTGCAGGGATCTAAACGAAGCAGTGGAGGCGCTGATTGAAGAGGCAGAGCAAATGGGAGGTGAGATGGAGATGGATCACAAGACCTTTCCTTTGTCAATATTTCTTTCCCACAGGGGGTAGTAGGATAATTCTCGATCAAGAGCGACTGGCAGTGCTTTTTCCTGATAAAGAACTTAAAACTATTTCGAATCTTCGATACAACTATAACCCTGTGAAGATGGTAATCGACCGGAGGAAGAGATGAGAAGAAGAACATGCAATCATGCGCTAATAACCTTGCAGGATAAGAGGGAACAAAAGGTCAATCAACACCTGTCACAAAGGGGCCATGCGCGATCCGCCAATAACCTTGCAGATAAGAGGGAGCAAACGATCGACCAACACGTGTCATGAAGGAGCCATGCGCCAATCGCAAACCAAACAATTCCTAGGGAATGCATTTAAAAATTGGCTATTTTCGCTTCTGTGAACGACATTGTCTTCACTTAGGCCTTTCATGTGGCAAGCCAAAAGTGGTGAAACAAGGTGAATGATATATCTATCATTCATTAGGCTTGCCTGTGTATGGGTGAAATGCCCAAGAGAGCGCATAAAATTGGAGGCCCAAGGGAAGGAGATTAAGAGTGTGCAAAGAGGAGTAAATGAGAATGACCCAAAAGTCATACAAGGGGACCCCAAATCATCAATACTCTACAAGTGTACCAACCACAAATGAACACCTAATAAGAGCATAAATAATAACAATGATTTTATTTTTCCCATCTCAGAACCACTACGGCAGGCCCAAAAACAAGGGGCACACACATGCCTAGAGCTCTGCTTGAGTAGAACTCGAGTTGATCTACTTTCAAAGGGCCTCTAAAATAGAAACTTTGTACTAGCTAGAGCTTTGCCAAGTGCCAAGTGCTAAGAAGAAAGGTATGTGAAAGGAGGAGGATGGAGGCCGTTGAGAGCAAGTTGATGTGGCCAGCAGTCGAGAAATGTCGTTGGGGGTTTCTTTTCTTTTATTATTATTATATTTTACATCTACCTTTTTAGCAGCACCGCGTAAATAGCTTCATTGTCTGCTCTGCTTAGTTTCAAAGCGGGCAATTCTTCTTCTCCTTCTTCTTCTTGTACCTCTCAGCACTCGCCATGCCTGACCTTGCACCTCACGTTGAGCCTTGCTCCGAACGCCTTCTCTTCGGTGGTGCTATCACTTGCTCTTTCCCCCTCCGACTCCAGGTTTGTCGCCATTTCGCCTTCGTTTCTTTCGTTCTTCCGACACTTGGCAATTGCATCGGAGCTTTCGGTGCGAGCGTGATTGGGATTGCCTCGGTCCAATTGTATGATCGCCTCGATTGGTAGGTAGGTTGTTAGAGATCGATCACTTGGTAGGTTATCAGCGTTTTGAATCGTGGCGTCAATCCGGGAATGCGTCGTCTTCGCTTCGACTATCCATTTTTGGATGCCTAGAATTCTTTTGAATGGTCGACGTGAAGCTTGTATGGCGGACATAATTTGAGCGAATCCAGTTCGTCGCTCTGATATTTGGCAATTGACGAATTGATGAGTTTGGCTGTATCTTGATATTTGGCCATTTGCTTGACATTCTTTTACTTCGAGAATCTCTTCTTGCCCCCGAAAATTCCGACCAATATTTTGTTGAGCGATTACATATATTTTGTCGTAAATTTGTGGCTACGTTTACTCATGACAAATTTTTTGTTGTGGTCACTGAAGGACGTGAGCTCTATCAGAGATGTCCCAGACTATCAGGTTGAAATTGTGTCTCTTCATGGTCTGCCTTCTTACCTGTCTCGAATTGTCCTTATTGCATAAGTATGAGTAATAGTGTGGATTTGCAGGAGGTCTTTGCTGATCCCAATCGGGATGAGAGCATTATTGTGGAACTTTTAGAGTTTGAGCAGGATGTGGCAGACGATCAGAGTGCTCTCTGGTTTCTTCAAGACCTTGCCAACGAGCAGGATGCTGGCCAACCTCTGGTATATATACTGCTGGAATCATGCCATTCGTTTTCTGTGGTGTTGCAAACTTTTTCCGACTAAAGGCGTGCTCCATACTTTTAAGGGCTGTATAGTTACAAATAGAAGACGGGCATTAATTTCTCCTGATCAATGAAATATGTTTGTAGTCATCTGCTGACAACAATGTAATCTCCCAAAGAGTGCACAGCTATGCTCTTCAAAGAATTTAATTAATCCCTTAAATCCTTATAGGATGAGGATATAATCTTATAATGTTTGTGCGGACATGTTGTGTGGAAAATAGATGAAATCTAAAAGGAGAACTCAAGCATGATAGGCACCAGAGATCTTCCTAACTGTAGTACACTGCTTTATTTACACTAATGGCATACAAAAACTTGCCTAACTGCGACTGTGGGAGATGGAGCTATGCTATTGAAACAGGCTGCCAAACCTCGACCATATGTTGTCCATCCCGGAACCCTCGCCTTCCATTGCAATCTGGTACGGCTGCTGTATGTATGGCTGTTGTGGGAGCAGACAGAGGCATGACACAAGGGCTGGAACTGTGGCTGGAGGCTGCAGGACTGATTGCCAAAAGAGGGGGCAAGGGCCCCCTTATATAGGACTGTAGGGGCCCGACTTACCAACCAAAATGGCCAAGTGGTTGACCGACCTGTTTGCTTGGGTCAAATGACCCGACCTGGTCAAGCTTTTTGGCTGACTCTGGGCGACTCAGTTGGCCTTCAAATCATCTATAGGAATGGCAAAGAAATCCGACTTTGCAGCCAGTTGTCATTGCCACGTGTTTGGCACTGGTGCACGTGACACATAACATGACATTGGATTCTCATATTCAGGAAATCTTTAATTGAGATTTCACAGAAAGGTTGATGTCCTATATGGTCGACACTGATGATATCTCCTACAATCCTCCCAACTTTCATTGCAATTAGTTTGCTAGAAATTGCTTAGAGAGTGAGCTGACCAAAGTCACCTTCTATAATCTCCCAACTTTCAATGCCATTACGTTGTTAGAAATTGCTTAGAGAGTGAGCCGACCAAAGTCACCTTCTATAGTTGGATCTTAATGGGCCACCATAAGTGCATAAGTGTTGTTGAAAGCCATGTAGTTGGTCTCCATATCTTGGCCACATCCTAAAATGGTGATTCAGAACCTAGAAGAGGTGGATCTAGAACCCGGAATAGGTGGATCTAGAATGTGGAATAGGTGGATTTGGAAGCCGGAACAAGTTAATTCCGAATCCAAAATAGGTGAATTTGGAAGTGGGAGCAAGTTAATGCAAAAACGCGGAACAGATGTATCCAAAACTCAGTGGATATGCGGAACATCTTAATCTCATGAAGCATGCGACAGAACACACACTAGATGTCTTAGATGTAATAGAGGTTTAGATGAGGTCATATAGATTCATGTCACAATTTTGGATGAGTCATAACCAAGGATGTAAGAGATTTAGATTAGATTCATATAGATTCATGTAAATGACTCCAATCTTTCTCTTGCATATCATTTGACATTGAGTCATGAGCTGAGTTTGTTCTTTTTTCCTTGTGCTCATGTTGATATCAGGTGTTAGAAGATTTTTCTCAATTCAATTAATGGCCCAAAGGACACAATTGAACATCTAGGATCCTTGGTAGAGATAGAACTAGCTCAAGTATGTCTTTATGTGCTATGCTAATCTATTTTTGTTTGGAGGATGTCAGCAGGTTGTTGAATCTGTAAATTGCTTGACTTCTTCTGACGCTCCTTTTCTTGGACCACTGATATCAATCAGTGCAGCTGTTGGTCAAATGGTAAAAGTTTACACCATTCGCAACATTTGAAACTTTGTGAAGGTACAATAGGTAAATCAGGTTAATGAAGGTTTTTTGGCTCACCTTGGATGCGTTTTCTATACTGTAGGCGATTTCAAAGGGCAGGCAAGGGATAGAAGCTCAAAACCTTTTGCGGGTATGGAACTTGTCCTTATTGTTCTTTGAATATGCAACAAACCAGTTAAAAAAAGAACCTTGATAGTTTTGTTTCATTTTGTCAAAATAGGTTGCACAATGAGTAGGTGGGGGTAAATTCTTTTTCCTTGGAAGCTTATTTAGGGTATTGTGGCAAGGATATAAGAGAGCCAAGGAGTTGCTTGGAGTTAACACAGCTCTAAAGGAGGAGAGTTGAAGAAATGTTGAAAGATTCACACTTTTTTTTTGGTGAGAAAGGTTCACACACACATGCACGCACGCACACACTCACTCTTACTTTTTATGGGGGTTTAATTTTTATGTAATTTTATATTATAATGAGTAGTCCCTAGAGAGGGAACATGCAATTACATTATAAGACAAGTATGTGTTAGAAAATACCCAACAGAGGGTACACGCAGCGGAAGACTTATAGTAATGCCCAAGAGCTCACACAGTGTGCGGTGTGGGTGTGGAATCACAGACTTCTTTACTTATGTGCATACAATAGGTGTGCAGACTCATCAATAGACAATGAACCAACCAGATAGAGAAACCACCAAAAATATATATTTCCGTCCACAAATATGGACACAATACAAAAGAGACAGATCCAGAGTCCCACCAATGATGTGGTCCTCTGATCTTACCACAAGGTACTTCTCCTATCTGCTGGCTATCTCTAGACTCGAGCCCGCGTGCTCCACCTCGAGCGTCTGTAGACTTTCCGTCTAGTGTGTTCTTCTCTACCTTACTAGTAGCCTGTGAATCAGCCTAGGTGGGCAGCCCCTGCCAAGCTTTGTCTGCAGCACACAGGTCCCTGTTCCACTGCTCCAACCTGCTTGTGAATGGCTGCTCCAGAAGGTATGATGATCACAACACCTTGCTGCCCTAGAAGACAGCCAAGGTCCCAGCCCTTAGGGAACTCAGTCTGCAGCACTCCTTCAACTCTCCTGAATGCCTTCAGGCTGCTCCACTTTTCTTGCTGGATAGTTGGATATTGAAATGAGGCCTGAGCCTCTCCTTTTATAGGCCCTAAGGCCTGGCAAAAATACCGACTGGTCAGCCCTATTTTGGCGGACTCAGTCTGTCTGAAAACCGACCCCACAGCTCCCCATTTATGGGGCTGTGGGCTGCCCTTTTGGGGCTGTGTGCTGGCCGACTTTGATTGGCCAGCTGACCAGCCTGCTAGCCCTATATAAAGGGCAGGGTACTGCCTTATTTGCTTATGCAGGGGGCATTCTACTGGCCAGCCCATAACCAGGCCTGTCTGGCTGGCTATACCGAGTCCAATCAGCCTATCTACACAGGCCGACCCTGCTGCTGCCATATCCAGAGCATGTTGCAAGCCATGTGCCTGCCCACAAACCTCGCTCAATAGCTCTCCATGTAGGCTTTTGTACCTCGGGATACCCCACCAACCATGAATGCTCCAGATCTGTTCCGGATCCACACATCTAGGTAATCTCTCTTTGGGCACATCCTGCCCTAGGTCTTCCTCCCCCACGCACTCCTCATTTGGGGGCTTACAGATGGGGAGGTGACCTTTCCAACACCCCCTCTCACCGACACATCTCGGCCCAATGCCAACACGTCGATGACGATGCTCCAGTAACTCCCTGGTAGTAGTCCTCTGGAACTCTTCGATGTTGAAATCTTTTCCTGGCTTTTCATCCAGTGGCTCCTGCTCCACCAGGTTCGGTTCCGCTTTCGCACACCATCCTGGTACACAGGTCCATCTCTGGTAGCACCTCCTGGTACCACCTCCTTCAGTCACGTTCCTGCCTCTGAACTCGAGCAATCTAGCTGTCACGATCTTCCAGTCGTCCCCCTCATAATGAGTGAACAACCTGGAGTCTTCCAGGAACCATGCTCTGAGGGTCTGTTTCAACCCGTCCTTCCTTTGGCAAGGTCTGCAACCAATGAATATTTCTAGATAACCTGGACCATGAACTCTCGTTGAGTTCTCAAGCAGGTACTTTTCTGGTTTCAGTATTCTTTGTCCATCACCTTCTAGCAATCTGCATCCAAGATTTGAAGAAGCACCAATACTTCCCCTTCTGCCTTCGAAGAAGGCCAATTCCTTCCAATCTCTTATCACTTGAGACAAATGAAGAGCACAGTCTCTCCACAGCATGCTATAAAGGCTCAAATGTAGAATATCAAATCAAAGAAAAACAAGAATCTCCGTGCGGAAAGCACGTGTTTTAGATGCAGAAAGAGGGGCGTGTGGTTGCCTAGTGCCTCGGAAGGTCTGTCGGCCAAAAGGAGTAGAGAATGCCACAAGACTGATCTAATCCAATAATCGAAAGTTACCAGATTCCAAGATCCACTTTAGGTGGAAGAGAAGGAGACCGTGTGTACCACACAAAGAAGAAAAGCACCCAGAGGCAAGTTTATCTACGGGTATCTTGCTAAGTACCAGAACTATTAGGCAATTGATGCCAAGAGAGGAGGTATCCCCACGTTTTACAACTGCATCAAGAAGCTTTTCAATTGAGGGCAACTGATTAGAAGCCGAGGGGATGTCACCAATTGGTATTTCTCCCAAGAAATAAATATACCTTTGTAAGACTAGAATAAGTCCAATCATACAAATTTAGAATTTTTGTTGTTCTAAAGATCAAAAATCTACAAAGAAAATAAAACAGAAAATGAAAGAGAAGAAAAAAGAGGTAAACAAAAACTTTTATGAAAAGCAAAAGGAAGACATACTTAGCAAGCAAAGCAACACTTATGTCGTCATCAGTGCCCAGGCATAAGCAGCTATATTGGGTTTCTAAAGACCCGCAGAGTCTCTTGGGCAAACCCAGTGCTTACTAAAATACGTCAAATAAACAAAAGAGAATGAAAACAAGAAATAAAGAAGAAACGAAGCAGGTGACTTAAGCAAAAATAAACAAGCAAGTCAAGAAACAAAAACTTCCAAAAAACTAGAATCTCTCTCTCTCTCTCTCTCTCTCTTATTTAAAACATAAAAAGTTAAATGGCACTTTACACTTATGTCTCGTTTCTCCCAAGAAATAAAGAAGAGTCTTTATCAGATTGCCTATGGTCAAAGAAAATTGACTTTGGTTCACTAGAATAAGTTTTACTAGGGACTAGGATTAGTCCAAGAACTAGGAATGCATGCATTTCGCTAACCTCTAATGGGTTAAAGTGTTGGAACTTGTTTGTGCAATGTGCAGGACCTAAGAGAGTGCAAAAAGAACCCAAGAGTGGGGAGAAAAGCACAAAAGCCAAGTCCCACGAGGCATAAAAGCATGGACAAGGGGGGCACCTCTTTAAAAGGAGGGCCCACGAGATTAAAAAGGCACCAAAAGCACCAAACTTAAAAAGAAAGCCTAAAAACTTTTAGACACAGGCCCTAGCTTTTTGCTAGGCCTACTCTATAAAAGGAAAGACCCAGGCCTAGATTCATTCAAGGTACTCAGCTTCATGCCCTTTTCAAAGCCAGTTGTCAAAGTATTATTCTATTGCAATAAAGACCTTTTGGGGTGTCCAGCCCTTATTTTTGGGCCCTAGTGTTGCGTGTGCTGCGTCTCCTTCTCTCCCTCTATTCTATCGCGAAGAATCTTTGAGATAAGTACTGCAAATCTGAAATTCAGATTTCAGTTTGTGTTCTCCAATTGCTATCACGAAGTTCTTGTGAAATATTGCAAAAAATATTGCGTGGAAGTAGCAATCTCTGTTCTTTCTCTCCCTCTCTCAATTCGTTTTGATTCCCTGAAGAAATCTGCTGCTGCTCCTCGTCGAGTGAAGCTATTTGATGTTTTTTTTAACCCTGTTATCTATGAAATTCGAAATCTATCTTGGTGGTTATCTGCTGCGAAATGAAGATCCAGGCTGCACTTCTACCAACAGTGATTCGTTTTTAGAGTTTCAAAGCTGAATACAGATTCGTTTTAGGTTTTTTGGTCCGGTTTCAAAAGCTGCCGCCATTCTGTCTTGAGATACTTCTGATCAATGGACTCTCCATCGTTCAGTACGTGAGGGATGCTCTCTTAGTGCATTGATGCATTCATAGCAACTCATCCCATGCTTCGATACATGGATCATCTTGTGGCTACAGATACTTTACATGGTTTGGAGATTCATGCAAGAAAGCCCGTGATTGCAAAAGCTTATGATTCCGTTGCTTCCGTCTTCACTCCTTGTTCATTCCTGCTTATGCTGATGATTCATTCTTCACTCCTAAAGTTACTAAGAGGGAGCTTTCGCAACTCACGCGTGCTTTATCATTATATAGGTTGGCCGCTGGCATGCATGTGAACTTCCAAAATGTAACTTCTGCCATTATTTGCTAAAGACCGGCATCATATTTTGTGGCTTGGGGAAATTGTTTTGCTAGGTTAGCTTGTTAACCATCTTGGTTATCCTTTGGGGTGGATGGTCACTCGTCGCCAACAAACGGATTCGGTGCTCACAAAGCTTTAAAAGAAGTTGCAATATTGGAAGCTAGCTACCTTGCCGACATATGTTCGACTTCGTGTTTGGCAAGAAGAAATTGCATGCTTCATGTCCACTCTTATGGAGATATTCTCACAGTCCAAGCATGGCCGTAAGAGCGTTGGGCTACTCTTGATGGAGCATCTTTGTTCACCAAAGATGCATGGTGATCTCTATATCTTAAATGCTCATATATACATTTTAGCAGATATAGGAAAAATGATGCTTCTTTTTCGCAAGATGATCAACCTTGGGCCGCTATGATGCATCACTTGCTTTCAAATTGGACCACTCATGCTTTTGGCCATTGCAAAAAATGATAGAGTTAAGGGCTGACCTTTTGTTTCCAAAATGTTTTCAGATTAGAAGGACATATACTCTCTCATCTTAAATGGCATGGCCGTGATTCTCTTGATGGCAGTTCCTTGCGTGCTGATTGGTCAAAGGTGTTTGCTCATCCACTGGCTTTGTAGAAGCCCAAACCTTTTATTAGTTTCAAAAGGATTCAGTTCGTGCAAGATATGATCCATGCTTATGGTACTTTGTTCTCTCTTCCACCTTACGGATTGGGCCTTCATTGCCACGGTTCAACATGTCGTCCCTTGCTATTGGCTAATATAACGATTGCTAAAGTATATAAGGTTTTGATGCCTAAACCTTCGATTTTAGATAAAGCAAATCAGCTTTGGTCTATGAATTGTAATATAAAGTGGTGGCGGAAAAGACTGCAACAACTTCATATTTGCAAATTGCCTTTTGTCATAGATGTCTACCTTTAAGGAAATCTTTGCCTCACCTCTTTTGGAATTGTCTAGAGACTCTTGACTTTCTTCATTTTCTGCAACATCTTCGAGCTCAGTTTCCTACCGCTTGCTCTGGCAAGCATTTGTGGTTATTTGGAATCCACCCACAGAGGTAGGGGTTTGATCCTTTTTTCACTTGGGTTCGTGATTAGGACTCTGGACTCTGTGGAAAGATAGAAATCATAGAGTCTTTGGGATCCCACTTTCATTTCTTCCGGATGTCACTACAGCAATCTTTCTATGATTGTCTGTCTGTTTGTCACATATATTACCCTACATACTGTTGGAAAGGTCACCTCCCCATCTGTAAGCCCCCAAATGAGGAGTGCGAGGGGGAGGGAGACCTAGGGCAGGATGTGCCCAAAGAGAGATTACCTAGATGTGTGGATCTGGGACAGATCTGGAGCATTCATGGTTGGCGGGGTATCCCGAGGTACAGAAGCCTACATGGAGCGCTATTGAGCAAGGTTTGTGGGCAGGCACATGGCCTGCAACATGCTCTGGATATGGCAGCAGCAGGGTCGGCCTGTGTAGATAGGCTGATTGGACTCGGTATAGCCAGCCAGACAGGCCTGGTTATGGGCTGGCCAGTGGAATGCCCCCTGCATAAGCAAATAAGGCAGTACCCTCCCCTTTATATAGGGCTAGCAGGCTGGTCGGCTGGCCAATCAAAGTCGGCCAGCACACAGCCCCAAAAGGGCAGCACACAGCCCCAAAAGGGCAGCCCACAGCCCCATAAATGGGGAGCTGTGGGGTCGGTTTTCAGACAGACTGAGTCCGCCAAAATAGGGCTGACCAGTCGGTATTTTTGCCAGGCCTTAGGGCCTATAAAAGGAGAGGCTCAGGCCTCATTTCAATATCCAACTATCCAGCAAGAAAAGTGGAGCAGCCTGAAGGCATTCAGGAGAGTTGAAGGAGTGCTGCAGACTGAGTTCCCTAAGGGCTGGGACCTTGGCTGTCTTCTAGGGCAGCAAGGTGTTGTGATCATCATACCTTCTGGAGCAGCCATTCACAAGCAGGTTGGAGCAGTGGAACAGGGACCTGTGTGCTGCAGACAAAGCTTGGCAGGGGCTGCCCACCTAGGCTGATTCACAGGCAGTAAGGTGGAGAAGAACACACTAGACGGAAAGTCTACAGACGCTCGAGGTGGAGCACGCGGGCTCGAGTCTAGAGATAGCCAGCAGATAGGAGAAGTACCTTGTGGTAAGATCAGAGGACCACATCATTGGTGGGACTCTGGATCTGTCTCTTTTGTATTATGTCCATATTTGTGGACGGAAATTTGGTGGTTTCTCTATCTGGTTGGTTCATTGTCTATTGATGAGTTTGCACACCTATTGTATGCACATAAGTAAAGAAGTCTGTGATTCCACACCCACACCGCACACTGTGTGAGCTCCTGGGCATTACTATAAGTCTTCCGCTGCGTGTACCCTCTGTTGGGTATTTTCTAACATGGTATCAGAGCCCAAGTAGGAGGCTCACAGGTGTGGGAGCCTGAAGGCAGGGACCTTGCTGAAGGACGACCCTGATTCAAAAGCTCTAGGGAATCGATTTCCACGACTGGAGGATTGTGCCCTTGCGAGAAGGAGGGTGACTCAGGTTCAGTCAGGTGCGTTCAGAGTTCTGGTTTACTGAAATTGAGTTTGATTGACTTTGCTATGTGGTATAAACAGCAGAGATGTCGACCTCTACAGCCTCTTCAGCCCCTGCTTTCCCTTCCTCCTCCCCCAGTTTTCTCTCTTTCACTATCCCTAATTTTGGAGAGTCTGGGAACCTGGACGGGACTAATTACCCGATCTAGAAAGTGAAGATCCGGAGTCATTTAGTGGCTCGGAAGTTGTGGAAGCTGACCACGGGAGAGGAGTCGAAGCCGGAGGACATGGTGGACAGTAAAGGGGAGGTACTCATGGCAGTAGACAGAGAGGAGCTTGAAGCTTGGGAAGAAAGAGATGCCCATGCCCTGGCAATAATCATAGGGACTACGGCGGACTCCGTTCTTCCGCATATCCAGCTGGCCAAGACGTTAGTAGAGGTGTGGGCCACCCTGAAGGATCTGTACGAGACAAACAATACCTCCCGGATCGTGCTTCTTCAACATCAACTCTACAATCTTGATATGGAAGAAGGAGATACGGTACATAGCCATTTGACGAAGGTCAAGGTGGTGAGGGATGAGCTGGCGGCAATTGGTCAGAAGACAAACTCATGCCATCTGGCCTTGATGGTACTGAGGAGACTGCCTCGGAGTTTTAAGAGCTTTGTTACGGCTGTGACAGCAGGACAGAGGACCAAACCTCTGACGTTTGAGGAGTTGTGTCCATTACTGCTACAGGAGGAAGCTCGGGAGAAGCTCTACAACGAGGATAAAGATGACAAGGCGATGCTGGTGAAGGATTCCGCTGGCAAAGGAAAGGGCAAGCCTAACGGTGGCAAGTCCGATAAAGATGACTCTGACGACGAGGGGACTTCGAAGAGAAAGCACAAGAAGAAGTGTTTCTATTGTGATATGCCCGAACATTTTGCAAAGGACTGCAAAAAGAAAAAGGCGGATCTGAAAAACAAACAGGAGTCTGACTCAGATTCAGAGGGAAAGGCCAAAGCAAATGTGGTAATCGAAGAGTTGTTCCTAGTGACATCAGCGAGTGTTACCGAGGTCAGATATGTTGATCCAAAAATCACAGTAAGGATCTCTGACATAGAGATGTGGGTCGACGAGGAGTCAAATGCCTTTGTGAAGGTGAAGGACAGCATGGAGCGCTTGGTACCTTCCAGGTGTGTGGCTGTTGACACTGACACGAGGGTGGATTCCATGGAAGGCCATGGGGTCTCATGGTCAAATGGATGCTGGAGTTCAGAAGGGGACAGTACAGGATTACACAAGCGCTTGGTGGGTGCCTCAATGAGAGTTTGCTTTCAGAGCGAACATTCAGGCAGTACAACAGTCTGGTATGTGCATTTCCTGCTCTTTAAGAGCATTGGCAGCCATAGGCCCTTCTTTTTCTTGCCGTTTCATGCTCTTTAAGAGCACTGGGCAGCCGTAGGCCCTTCTTTTTCTTGGTGTTTCTTGCTCTTTAAGAGCACTGGGCAGCCATAGGCCCTTCTTTCTCATTCTGATTTTGGGATTGATTATTCCATCCATGCATTTTCCATGCCACTGCTATGCAATAATCCTCTTGCTATGATCAACCCACCCGAGTCCTTTCGATCTGGTGCCATTCTTGGTCCAAATTCCTTGGAATGACAAAGCTCTTGACATCTCTGTTTCTAAGAAGCAACATAATGTCTGTAGATACACTTAGAGAAGTTTCCCATCCTGTACTTATAATGTCCTTTCTTGGCAAATCCATGCCCCTTTCACTTGGAGTTGACTACTTCTTCTTTGACTTTCACAATCTGGACTAGAGATAGTTCTGAGATGATTGCTTCTTCCAAGGGCTCTGTATTCCCCTCGGTTTCTTTGGCTGCAATTCCATCTTTAAATCTGAATGAAAAGGAAGCAATAAATCACATGGCCAATATTTGGGTATATCGTATTCATTGACTTCTTATTCATGAGATGTGTCTTCCTGAAACAAATTCAAGAAAACAGTCCACTTTTCTCCTTGTATGGAAATACAAGGGTTAGGTCTTCTGTTAGAAAAGTCACTGCCCCACTTGTGAGCCCCCATTTTGAGGGGACAAGGGGGCAGGGGACTGTAGGGGGGTAGGGGAGCAGAGGACCTACCAGGCTGGAAACCCGTGCAGCAAAGGAAGAGGGGCAGGGCCCTTCTACGCAGCTTATGGAGCAGGAAATGGTGCGGCATCAGCAACCCATGTGCTGGGCACATGGGCCCATTTATAGGGTTGGCCCAAGCCAGCTAACTAGGTCGGTGGAGGCGGCCTACAGGTCGGTGCTGCAAGCAGGGGGTCGACCCCCTGCTGGTCAGTTTTCTCCAGCCCCAAGCAGGGCCTGTAAAAAGCCCCCTCTCCGCCCCTCATTTCTCATCACCGCACTTACAGCCTTGCACAGGCAAGCACGCAGAGGGAGAGAAGTAGGCTCAGCAGTTGACAGCATCTCTTGGCTGTTTGTGCACACTCACCTGTTGAGCTTTTGTCTGCCCACGATTGTGGAAGCATATATCTGAGTTTTTTGCTATCTATCTCTCTGTCTCTCTGAGTGTTGTATGAGCTAGATCAGGAGTGAGGTATGAGTGATTCTATCCTGAATTTCCAACATCTTCAAATAAACATAAGGCAAACTTTATCAACATGAAAGAGATACTTAGCCTTGTATATTTCTCGGTCTTACCTTTTGGTCTTACAAAGGTATATTGTATATTTCTTGGAACCTTTCTTTGACTTCTTTCTTGAAAGATCCCTCGAGTTTTCTCTCATGGAATGATTTGCATATACACTGATACTGTTTCCAAGTAGTGTGAACCTCTTCTTGGAATGGCTTTAGAAAGAACTATTTTGAAATAGATTCCATTCACTACACAAGTGCTCCCAATTCTCAATGGTCTTCTTGCTACCAAACACTTACCGTGTTGGTTAGACACAAACTCGGAGGGTTCTCAAACTTTCCAAAAGGACATATAACTGAAATATGACTGTAAAACTCTGTCGTTTTAGCCATAATAATCCATGAGAAACCATAAGTGGAAACTATTGAATAATAGAATCCTGAAGAAAATACTGGGTCAATAATGACCATAAAATGCTGCCATATAGAAGGCTGGTACTTGAGCACGTCATGCTCCATAACAAGAAAACAAAATTGAATTCCATAACTGAAACTCCTCTTAGGAACTGAGATAATATAATGACCCATGGAATTCCGCCATAAAGGATCGGATACTTGATCATCTCATCCTCCATAAGAACATAACTGATTATCATGACTAGTTATCATAACTCAATTCTCTAATTGAAGATCATAAACGCAGGTGCATGACTATCAACTTGCCAGACCCATGGAATTCCGCCATAAAGGATCGGATACTTGATCATCTCATCCTCCATAAGAACATAAATGATTATCATGACTAGTTATCATAACTCAATTCTCTAATTGAAGATCATAAAAGCAGGTGCATGACTATCAACTTGCCAACTTTGGAAACAACACACAAGGATTATATCTTTAAATAAAGATAAATTGAACTTTTCAATCGTGAAAGAAATACTTAGCTTGAGATTCCCATAACACCTCTGAAAGCACTTTGTCCAATGACAAGCTTTCACTAAGAAGTGGTTCTTTCTTGCTTTCCCCAATTCAGCCAATAGTTCTTGATAGGAATCCTCATCCTAGGACCTTCTCCTCTTCATCTCGCAATCTTGCTTAGGTGCTTGTACATGTTGTGAGGGCTGAATGGTCACGTCTATGATAAGAAAAACGACATAGCAACTGCCGCTTTTTATTGCTTTTCGTTGCTTTTTGCTGCTTTGACTGCTGTTTTTAAAAACACTGCTTTGGAGAAAAGAAGGTTGTGTGTGCACAAAAAGAGGTTGCTTTTTGTGGAAAGTAGGTGCTTTTTTGGGAGAAGTAGCTGCTTTTCGTGAAAAGCAAGTGCTTTTGGGTGTGAGAATTCTGAGCAAGAGATTGGAAGCACGTCACCAAGGATGACGACAAGATGAGTGAATGTCTTTCCCACTTGATAGATCACAGAGAAGAGAAGAAAAGAGATAGGGCGATAGAGAGCGAAGAGACGTCTGTCCAATATGGATTTGTGCCTCCTGAGAGATGCACCTCAGCTCCTAGCCTCCAAACAGGAGTGCCCCACTTTCCTGGATGTGTATTAGCTCACAAGCAGGAGCACCCCACCTTCTCGAGCAAGAATCATGTCACAATTGGTGCACCTCACCCTCCTAGCACTCGAACTGATACAAAACAGGTGCACTTCACCTTGATTCACTGCTGTGTGCTAGCCTTGGACCGTTTCCACCAAGGAAAGTGAAAATCCTATGCTCTGATACTAGTGAAATCAGACCAAAAACCCTAAAACGAATCTGTATTCAGCTTTGAAACCCTAAAAACGAATCACTGTTGGTAGAGACGCAGCCTGGATTATCTATTGCAGCAGATAATCACCAAGATAGATTTCGAATTTCATAGATAACAGGGAAAAACAGCATCTCATAGCTTCACGTGACGAGGAGCAGTAGCAGATTTCTTCTGGGAATCAAAACGACTGAGAGAGGGAGAGAAAGAACAGAGATCGCTACTTCCACGCAATATTTTTGCAATATTTCACAAGAACTTCGCGATAGCAACTGGAGAACACAAACCGAAATCTGAAAATCAGAATTGCGCTTATCTCAAAGATTCTTCACGATAGAATAGAGGGAGAGAAGAAGGAGATGCAGCACATGCAACACTAGGGCCCAGAAATAAGGGCTGGACCCCCCCGAAGGTGTTTATTGCAATAGAATAATACTTTGTACAACTGGCTCTGAAAGCTGAGTACAACTCTTGAATGAATCTAGGAGGCCTTGGTCTTTTCTTTTATAGAGTGGGCCTAGCAAAAAGCTAGGGCCTGCTGTCTAAAAGCTACATTTACAAAAAAAACCAAGCTTTTTAGGCTTTCTTTTTTAATATGGTGCTTTTGGTGCCTTTTTTATGTCATGGGCCTCCATTTAAAGAGGTGCCCCCCTTGTCCATGCTTTTAGGCCTCGTGGGACCTGGCTTTTGTGCTTTTCTCCCCACTGTTGGGTTCTTTTTGCACTCTCTTAGGTCCTACACATTGCACAAACAAGTTCCAACACTTTTAACCCATTAGAGGTTAGTGAAATGATGCATTCCTATTTCTTGACTTATCCTAGTCCCTTGTGGGTGTCCCCACAGGTCTCTTTTACCAATGCAAAGCAAAAGTAAAAGTAGTAAAACTTATTCTAGTGAACCAAAGTCAGTTTTGTTTGACCATAGTCAATCTGATAAAGACTCTTCTTTATTTTTTGGGTGAAATGCCAATTGGTGATAGCTTTACTGTCACTATATAGGCAATAAGTAACATACTGCATTTTCTGCCCAAATCCCAAACAATGCATAGTTTTCAAAATGACGTCCCATTGAATAGTATCAAAGGATTTAGCAATGTCAACTAGTAGTAACAATACATCTTGCTGAATGTGCTTTGCATATTCTATCCCAACATAAGAATTGGCAACATTGTCCTTGATGTGTCTACGAGGAATGAATCCATCTTAGGCAAGATGTAGACCAGCATGTAAGAAAGCTTTGATTCGAGTTACCACCATTTTAGCAACATCTTATAAATGATAGGCATAAGAGTAATAGCAACAAATGATTCACACACGTGCTTCTACGGGAGCAGCTTGACCGACCCCTTTTTCAAGCATCTGGCATTTACCGATTTTGCCAACAAGCATAATTGATCATATGCAATAGAACATGCGTGAGGGCATCCCAATATGCACGAAAGAACTCTATAGTGAGACCATCTCGGCTTGGAGACTTTTATTTGCCACATGATATTACTGCATCAATCAGCCTCCTTTATGTGAAAGGTTCTTCTAGCTGCATAACCTCTGCAGGAGAGAGAATAGGGCATACATGCTATAAAAGCTCCTGTCGTGCTGACATACCTTCTGTGAGTGGGAATCCAGATGCCCAAAGTGCTAAGCAAAGTGAGTCACAGAACCATCAAGTGTCAACTCGACAAATGTTTGCAGATTTCCTCTTATAATGTAGACTTTGAAAAACTCTTTAGATGAACACCCTTAATCAAGGAAAGCCTTTTGCCTTGCTTTAGTCTTCCATTTGGCAATCTTTTTGTAATCATTGCATTGCAAGAAGTGCTTGGCCTGACATAAAGATGCACTCTTTGTCAGAGTCAAATCCTAACCTCTATCAAGTTTTGACAAGCAATTTTGGCCTTAGCATCTCTCTCAAGTCATGCATATTAGAGAAGGTAGTCACGCATGCAAAGAAGGTTCCAAGGGAGGTGAAATTGAAGATGCAGCAGAGCAGCAGTTCCTAGGACGACTGATCGTGACAGAAGCAAATGGTCCCAAACGAGGGCTGTGGAGATCCTAGGGGGAAGCGACGTGCGTAGGCAATGCTCTAAGCAGCCTAGTAGCAAGCTTCCATCATAGTCTTCTCTCTCTCTCTCTCTCTCTCTCTCACACACACACACACACACACACACACACACACACACACACACACACATACACATACACGCACACCCCCCTCTCCCCCGCGGCCTGTTAGAAATTACCCAACAGAGGGTACGCACAGCGGAAGACTTATAGTAATGCCCAGGAGCTCACACAGTGTGGTGTGGGGTGTGGAATCACAAACTTCTTTACTTAATGTGCGTCACATAGATGTGCAGACTCATCAATAGACAATGAACCAGCCAGATAGAGAAACCACCAAAATATATATTTCCATCCAAAATTATGGACACAATACAAAAGAGATAGATCCAGAGTCCCACCAATGGTGTGGTCCTCTGATCTTACCACAAGGTACTTCTCCTATCTGCTGGCTATCTCTAGACTTGAGCCCGCGTGCTCCACCTCGAGCTTATTGTTGGGGTTAAGGCCCTGTGCCACCTCATATACACTTTTTATTACAGGTTACAGTGTGAACACGGTTCACTCTGAACATACTCTTGAGGGTTGTGGTGTGCCCTTGCTTCTGAATTCACACCCACCACTCTTGTGGTTAGTCTTTCTCTCCCCCACGTGTTTACGCTTCAATTGGTATCAGAGCAAATTCGGAGAGTGTGGTCTTGGTTGAGAGAGTGTCTATAGTCTTTGCCTACCTCAGAACGTAGAGCTTTGGCATGCGTTGCTTTGGAGCATAGCCTTTGCTGCCAGGCTCGTAATAGCAGCTGCAGTAGCGAAGTCTGTATAGTATTCCATCGTGCTTGGAAGAGCATTTGCAAGCTTAGACTGTGGAAAAAGTCAGAGAGTCTCTCGTCCTATAGCTTGAAGCAAGCTTTGCGCACTCTCATGAAGCAAGCGGATTCTGGAGAAAGTCAGAGAGAGTCTTTCGTCTTCGCCTATAACCCCATGAAGCAAGCTTTGCGCATGCTTTGCCTCAGTTGCTCCTACCCTCTTGCTCCTTGCAAGTTACCACACTGCCGCTTCCTGTGATGCCCTGCAACGGCTCAGACCGAAGAAGCTCGATGATTTGAACTCCTCATTCGCGAGGTCCGCAAAGCGGGTGAGGCCCAGCGCTTTGAAGATTTCGAAGGGTCTTTCCTTCTCCGGAGCCCTATCAGCCACGTAGTGCTTGCCATGCTTTCCGTTCTAGGCGTCAAATAGCGCGGAGAGCCTGCTCTCTGACTCGAGGTCTTCAGGGGAGTAAGGCAAGTGATCGGCTGCCGCAAGTGCTGCTGCGCAGCAGAGCAACACACAGAGAAAGAGCGCCGAAGCCGGTTTGGTCTTCACTTTCTACGCTACAGTAGTGGATCCCCGGTCTAAAGAGAACGTCTACAGCTTTGCTCCTCTCGCTTATGGAGCAAACCATCTCATGGCTGGCCCATTCGACGGAGGTTCGATGAACCCCGCGCTTTCTTTTGGCCCAGCATTGGTCAGCTGGAGTTGGGAGCACCGCTGGATATTCTGGGCAAAAACTTGAGGATTGGGTGCACATCGTTGTGCATTCTCCGAATTTGGAGAAATTGCATGCAAGAAATTTGGGGCTTTTGACGCTAGAGTGCTTGTACGCACTTGTGGGTGCCTATTTGACGAAATTTCTCTTCAATAGACGCCAAAACAAAGGGCTTTTGCTCAAATTGGTGTTATTGGCCATTGTAAACAGTTTTGGAAGGGGATTTACATGTCTATGTGTCAAATGCAGTGACAAAAGACGAGATTTTGCAATCAGTTTTGGAGAGTGGACAACATTGCATTAAGTCACAACACGTGACTTTGAGGCTCTCTGTGCCTTAGGTGTATTTATTTGCTTCTACTTCAGCTTATCATTATGTCTTCAAGCAACGAAGGCAACTATTGGAACATCGAGAAGTTGGAGGGGAATGCAAATTTCTCTTATTGGAAGAACCAAATATATAATGTGTTGGTCCAGAAAGATCAAAATATGCCTATCAAGTATAAAGGGATCAAGCCCGATGAAGTTAGTGACCTTCAGTGGGAAACCATGAATGAGAAGGCCAAGAGTACCATTCTTTTGACCATCTCAAAGAAGATCTACTTCAATGTAGAGAATGAAGCCACCGCTTACAGCATATGGAAAAAACTTGAGTCCCTTTTCGAGAGTCAGAGTGCAGCTAGTAAAGTGTTTTGGTTGAAGAGGCTTATGAAACTAAGCATGAAAGAGGGGACAGCCCTCTCACTTCACCTCAATGAGTTTCACTCTATATTCAGCCAACTCACAAATCAGAAAATGAATTTTGATGATGAGGTGAAGGCCATTTTTCTCTTGAGTACCCTCCCTGACAGTTGGGATACTTTTGCTACAGCCATAAGCAATTCAGCCCCTGCTTTCACAGGATTGTCATGCCAAGATGTGGAAAGCGCTCTTCTGCAGGAAGAGGTGAGGCGTAAGAATAGCAGTGAAAATAAGAATGCAAGTGCATTGGTTGTGGGCAGAGGTAGGCAGCAAAATAGAGGGGAAAACCAAAATTAAGGGAAATCTCGCAGTCAGTCCCGTCCTCGGAAGGACCTTGAATGCCACTACTGCCATAAGAAGGGGCATATTAAAAGGGACTGTTTTCAGCTGAAAAACAAAGGCAAGGATAAGGAAAGAAAAGAAGAGGACAAAGATGCGAAAAGAGATGCCAAAGACACCAAGGGCAAGGCTAAACTTGAGGAGCGCAATGCAGTGATTAGCAGTGATGAAGATAATGACGATGTCATACTTGTTGCCTCCTCTGGTGATAGTTCTTTTCTTGTGGCCAATGATGGCTCATATGCACAGGATTGGCTATTAGACTCAGGTGCATCCTATCATGTTACTCCTCATGAGAAGTGGTTTGCTTCGTATGATGCAGGGAAGAAAGGATGCGTGAAACTTGGGAATGATTATGCCTGTGACGTTGTTGGTATTGGGGATGTGCATCTAAAATTCCCAAATGGTTCTGAATTTGTATTGCACAATGTGAGACATGTGCCACAGCTCAGGAAGAGCTTGATATCCACTGGGCAGCTTGATGATGCAGGGTATCTCACCCAATTTGGTCATTCTATGTGGAAGGTGCTTAAGGGAAATATGGTTGTGGCCAAGGGCTGCAAATCAGGCACCTTGTATCCACTGTATGTTGAGGGTGTTGATGCTAATGTAATCCATGTGACCGAGCAGCCACACACTTCATTGTGGCATAGCCGGTTGGGCCATATAAGCCAGAAAGGAATGAAAGTATTGTCTTCTTTGGGTTACTTGCCGAGACTTAATTTTTCTGATTTTTCAGCATGGGATCATTGTATTTATGGCAAACATAAGCAATCAGCCCATAAAAAGGCTGGAAATGTTAAGCAAGAAGTCCTAACTTTGGTACATACAGATGTATGTGAAATGCCCAATCTTTCTTTGTGGGGTACCAAGTATTTTGTCACCTTTATTGATGATGCATCAAGGAAGATATGGGTCTATCCCATTAAGCATAAGAGTGATGTGTTCAAAGTCTTCAAGACTTGGTTGGCACTTGTTGAGAATCAGACAGGAAAGAAGCTCAAATGCCTCAAGTCTGATAATGGAGGGGAATACCTCTCAAGGGAATTTACTACATTTTGTGATGAGAAGGGGATAAAGAGGGAGTTGCCCGCTCCCTACAATCCTCCACAAAATGGCGTGGCTGAAAGGGCAAATAGGACCATTCAAGAGAGGACTCTTAGCATGCTCTCACAAGCAGGATTGACCCATGGTTTTTGGGCAGAAGCTGTTAAGACAGCAGTATATCTCATCAATAGGTCACCCAACCGGGCCTTGGATTTGAAGGTACCTGAGGAGGTGTGGTCCGGAAAGCCACCCTCTTACAAACATCTCAGGGTGTTTGGCTGCCAGGCCTTTATGCATATCAGAAGGGAAATACGCAGCAAATTAGACCCAAAGTCACGCATGTGTATCTTTCTTGGGTATGGTGACAATGGAGAGATGGGTTACAGGTTGTGGGACCCTGAATCTCACAAGATTGTGAGGAGCAATGATGTGATTTTTCGAGAAGATAGGATGCAAAAACAGCCTATCAATACCATTGGAGTGAGAAGAGTCATTTTTGAGGAGGAAGGACCTTCAGCACAACCACAAAATGCCAATCAAAATGCTGTCCAAAATGGTCAAAATCAGCAGCCACCTCCGGCTTTTAATGCTCCATATTATCCTCCACAGGAAGAACCACAAATGCAGCCTGAGATTCAGCAAGATGTGCTTCCAGAGCAGGCTGTACAGCCCTAAAATATGCAGGAACAGCAAGTAAATCAGCCTAATCAAGATGGTTGGGTTAGGCGGAGCACCAGGGTGTCCCGGATGCCTGACAGGTTTGTTCCAGGGGTGAATGCACTTGATGATTACATCATGGTGACAAATTGTGGTGAGCCCTCGTGCTTTAAAGAAGCCATGAAGAGGGAAGACGCAAAGAATTGGCAGAAAGCCATGGTTTCAGAAATGCAATCTCTTGAGAAGAATCAGACATGGAATCTAGTGCAGCTGCCTGCAGGCCAGAAAGTCCTACCATGCAAATGGGTTTATAGGTTGAAGATCACTCCAGGGGATGCTAAGCCCAAGTACAAAGCAAGATTAGTTGCTAAGGGGTTCAAGCAGGAAAAGGGAGTTGACTTTGATGAAATCTTTTCTCTTGTAGTCAAGATGACTACATTGAGGACTGTTTTAGCTTTGGTTGCTTGTCAGGACATGGATCTTGTCCAAATGGACGTGAAGACGGCCTGCCTTCATGGAGACCTTCACGAGGATATTTATATGCAGCAACCAGAGGGATATCAAGTCAAGGGAAAAGAAGGGCTTGTATGCAAATTGCAGAAGAGTCTCTATGGGCTCAAGCAGGCACCCAGAGAGTGGTATCACAAGTTTGATGTTTTTATGAAAGCACAAGGATTCAGACGGTCTGATCATGATCATTGTCTCTACACTCAGAAGACAAAAGATGGTAGTCTTCTTATACTCATTCTTTATGTGAATGATATGCTTATTGCTGGGAAGTCATCTATTGATATGAATGCCTTGAAGGCAAAACTGCACAAAACCTTTGACATGAAGGATCTTGGTGATGCAAATCACATTCTTGGTATGCGGATTGTGAGGAACAGGTCAAAGGGTTTACTCTATCTTTCTCAAAAAGAGTACATTGGCAAAGTTCTGGAGGTTCAATATGGATAAGGGGAAGGCTTTGAGCACACCATTGCCTCCATATTTGAAACTTAGCCAAAAGGACAGCCCTCAGTCAAATGATGAAAGGGCTAATATGGCCAAAGTTCCTTATGCTTCTGCATGTGGCAATCTGATGTATGCCATGGTTGCTACTAGACCAGATATTGCTTTTGCAGTGGAAGTGGTCAGTAGATATATGGCTAAACCCCGGTAAGAGGCATTGGAGGTAATTAAGGGTATATTGAGATACCTTAAGGGGTCTCAAGATGTGTGCATATGTTTTGGCAAGCAAGATGCACAACTGCATGGATATACAGATTCAGATTATGCAGGGCATGCAGACAATTGTAAGTCCACCACGGGCTACGTGTTTACTTTCACAGGTGGTGCTATTTCATGGATATCCAGGTTACAGAGATGCACAGCATTGTCTACCACGGAGGCAGAGTATATTGCAGCCACTGAGGCTTGCAAGGAGGCCATATGGCTTTCACGTCTGGTGGAAGACTTGGGTTTTTCAAGGGATATTCCTTCTTTGCATTGTGATAGCCAGAGTGCTATTATGTTAGCAAAGAATCTGGTCTTTCATCAGAAGACCAAGCACATTGATGTTAAGTACCACTTTATTCGTGAGGTATTGCATGACAAGTTGTTAGCACTTGTCAAAATCCACACTGATGATAACCCTGCGGATCTTTTCACTAAGACCTTGCCAGCAGAGCGGTTTGCACATTGCAGGACACTGATGGGTGTTGGATAGGCCTTGTACATTCTATATGTACTTGCTGTAATTTCTTTTTTTTGTTTTGAGGCACATTGCCTTCAGGTGGGAGGTTGTTGGGGTTAAGGCCCTGTGCCACCTCATATACACTTTTTATTACAGGTTACAGTGTGAACACGGTTCACTCTGAACCGGTTCCACCTTAATGCCTATCCTAATATACTCTTGAGGGTTGTGGTGTGCCCTTGCTTCTGAATTCACACCCACCACTCTTGTGGTTAGTCTTTCTCTCCCCCACGTGTTTACGCTTCACTTATGTGGACTCTCCGTCCTTTGACCTCAGCTCCTTGCTGCCCTAGAAGACAGCCAAGGTCTCAGCCTCACACTTGAGCTATGTCTGCAGCAACACTGGTACTCCTTCAGCTTCTGGATGTAGGCTTCAAGGGTTGTGCTCTGCTGCTCCTTTCTGCTCTGTTGGAAGCTGCACTGCTGGATGTGAAATGAGGCCTGAGGCCTGTTTGGCCCGACCAGTCTGCCCCAAAACCAGCCCTTTAAGGGCTCCAAAACTAGGGCCCTTTGGCCCACACTTCTAGGGCTTTTGGCCCTCCAATCTAGGCAGGGGCCCAGCCTAAATAAGGCACACCACTGCCCACTGGCAGCCCCATTTGCTGCTCCACCAGGCCCCAGCCATGTCAGCGCCTGTTCACCCTGCTTCTGCTGGTTCTGCCCTCTGCCAGGCTCTTCTCCAGCCACGTGTGCAGTGCCGTTCTGAACCGTACTGCTGCTGATGTCATTGCACCCTGCCAGGTCAGATCTAGGGCTTGCTGTCCCTGCCTTCTGCTCCTTCCACAGGTTCTGTCCTTTGCAGCCATGCTTGTCTCTGTGAGGTGCTGCCCATGTGGCAGCCCCCTCTCTTTCTTCTCTCTTGGGCACATCCTGCCCTAGGTCTCCCTCCCCCACGCTCTCCTCATTTGGGGGCTTACAGATGGGGAAGTGACCTTTCCAACACGCGCCCCCCCCCCCCTACTCTTTCCTTTTTTTTGGGCAAATCCATTTGTCACTATATTACAAAGATCAGTCTCATGGAAAGGGACAGCCACTTACAAGCATGAGAAGATATCATCATTTGACAAGAAGACATGATAGTCTAGATCCTGCGCATGTAGACAAATGTAAAATGATTGTCTTAGAGATGCCTAGAAGAATTGATAATTAGCCAGGGAGGGATCATCAAAGACTTGATGGTTACGGTCGTTCCATAGAGTCCATAGTGCCCAATAACGAACCCACTAAAAAAGAAGATCATATCCCTCCCTTACCGGATGAAAACCAAACAGCCAGAATTGCTTGTCAGAACAAGCCTGAAGCCTTTGGTGTAGTAAGAGCAAAAAATCATAAGATTCAAGGCCCGACACTCTTTTTTTTGTAAACAAAAGTATGCATTAAAAGAAAATGTACATTTAAAGTTGCTCCAAAAAGAAGCAACTTCTACTGACAACCAAAAGCAGTTAAAATCCCTGAATATATGCATCCTGAAGGGAACGATGCAGGGAGGATCTGATAAAACTATAAAGATCCATAGAGGCAAACCCATACAGGCGAGAGTTATGGGCATGACATAACGACCATAAAGCCCAATAATGACACCGTGCGAAAACGTAATCATAGTCTAGTGTAGAAGCATATCTCCCAAACAACCAGAAATGCCTGCCAAAAGAAATAACAAGAAAGCGAGTATGTAGGTACAACCCTAATCGAGGAAGAAAATATCTGGTAGCTGGGAAGGTCCAAAGCAGATGCAGAACCGTCTCCTTGGGATGGGAATAAGATGGGGCAAGACGATGATGCTATGAGCCTGGCAGCCAAGACACACGCTCACATGCACGCACGCACGCATGCACACACAAACATCTATACATACATGTGTGTGTGTAGCGGGAGATAGAGTATCCTCACTCTCTCTCCTGCTCATTAACTGCAAACTGCAAGATGATGCACTCAATACACAATGTGATGCTGTGGATGTGAGTGAGGGAATCAGAGGGAGAGAATGTAACTGAAATGTGTGAATGCCCAAAGGGCTGAATACAACCGTATGGAGGGGCTGAAACCCTCAACCGGAAAACTGGAAAGAATAGACTACTTAGAGGAGGTGAATCCTCACTAGATCCCTGTAGAGGTTGAGGCACGCTGCTGGTCTGCTGCTGCGGGGGAGTCTCTCTACTACTGCACTGAAGGCTTGGAAGGCCTGAGGTGGGGATGAGAAGTGAAGGCGAAGGGGGCTTCTTTTTAAGGCCCCCCTTGGGCCTCAAACTGACTGACTAGTAGGCTGCTCTCTCACTGACCTGCTGCTGTTGCCGAGCCGCTTGCTGACATGGCAGCCGATTGGCCACGTGGCAAGCGCTAATGTCAGCGTTGCCACGTGGTAGCTCCTGCGCTGCCTGTGTGTACTCTGCGTTGTCTGCATGGCAGTCAGCATGGCCACGGGCTGTGGATGCCCGTGACTGTGTGTGTGTGGGGGGTGGGTGGTGGAGAGCACTGCAGAGAGATTGGCTATCGTGAGTGCAACTTGTGAGGCCCTCTAGGGCTGAGCCTGCTTGCTGCACCACCCTGCCAAGGCATCCCTAGCCGATCTACTGCTTCTGCGAGGGCCTGCCATCCAATCGCGACTGCTTACTAGGGTCTCATGCAGATCCGGACAGCCTCTATGAGGCCTGTTTTACAGTCGCAACCCCTCGGTGGGTCTCTTGCAGATCCCGCATCAGGTTTCTGCAACCTTAACCGGACCCCAGCTCGATGCAGCAAACAATTAGCAGCTCTTCTAGTTAATTCACAGCTGTGGCAGTATAACTCAATGATGAAGATGGAACACGATTTAGAAGACATAGTTCTAGGGCCTGGAAATAAGGGCTGGGCCTCCCCAAAGGACTTAAAAGTTTATTGCATAGAATTTTGTACAATCTGCTCACAGAGAGAGCATTAGGCTGAATATAATTCTCAAGACAACTTCTAGGCCTACCTTGTTCTTTTCCAAAAGTTGGACCTGCTTTTCTAGCCTACTTTTTACAAAAAGCTGTCTTTTACTGCTTTTCTCCATAGAGAAAGTGGTTTCTTCCAAGTTGGGCACCTTTTATTGGCTTCTGATCCTCATGGTCCCACCATAAAGTGGGGCGCCATTGATTCTTGGGCTTTTGCTCTTGTGGGACTTGCTTTTTGGCGGTTGCCCTTTGAATTTTGGGCCTTTTTGCACTCTTCTTGGTCCTACAGATTCAATGAGCATTATCCAACACTTTAACCCCTTAGAGGCTAGTCAAATGCATGCATTCAAGTTCTTGGACTAATCCTAGTCTCTTGTGGGTGTCCCCACAGTTCTCTTTTCCCAATACAAGCAAAATAAATAATACTTATTCTAGTTAACCAAAGTCAACTTTTTTTACCGAAGTCAATCTAATAAAGATTCCTCTTTATTTCTTGTGAGAAGCACCAATTTGTGACATCCCCTTGGCCTCTAATCAGTTGCCTTGAATTGAAAGCTTCTTGATACAATTGTAAAACTTGAGGATACTTTGAAAAGAACCCCTCATTTACTCATCGTTTGCCGAATAGATCTTGAACTTGACAAGGTACGTGCTAGTAACTTTGCCTTTGGGTCCCTTTTTCTTTGTGTGATAATATGTTTTGGTTGGAGATTTTTTTCTCTGAATAAAATACAAAAATAAGAAAACATGGGTAGAAATAGAAAGGAGGAGCAAGAAAAGCTAGAAAATAGTAAACCAATAAATATTCTAATTTAAATAGGGTAAAATAAATAGGAAATGAAAAATATAACTACTTTTTCTAGCTTTTCTTGCTCCTCCTTTCTATTTCTACCCATGTTTTCTTATTTATTCAGGCCTAAGCTTGCTAGCCCATAACTCATGCTAGACCACTCGGAATCAACCCAAATAGAAACCAATGGTTTGGCCTTGAGGTGCCTATCTGGTGTGCATTTGAGTGATTCAAGTAATTACAATGTGAAGACACTCGAGAGATATGTGGTTTTGGAGATTATGCTTGCCTCACAAGATAAATTAACCAATCTCATTCTAAACTTGTTATAGTAAGCATGATTTCCTAACACAACAAAGCTCACTCCCAAGGTTTAGTATGAAGGTGTTAAACCCTAGTAGTTCTTGTGAATGTGTGAATCATCTCGTTCTCGTGTGGCATGATGATAATCTAAGATCAATGGGAGGATGATCTGGTAAACCGTACCAGTCCTACGGGCTGAAATATAATCTTTGTAGAATCCACCCTATGCACTAGCTTCCAATGTCCTACGGCCTACAGTGATTTGCTGAGCACTGTACAAATTATCAGCTATTGGCTACCCTTGTGAAAGGTGCCACTACCATAGCTAGATTGTGTATTGTCATGGTGAAAACCATGGAAAGCGATTATTACCAATGCATTGGCTTTGTTGATGATAAGAAGACGATATGTGAAGGTATGAAACATGAACTCACACAAAACTCACACATGTACTTAGTAGCATGTATACATATATAAGAATAATAACTAAGAAATAAGTGTGTTGGAAAGGTCACCTCCCCATGTGTAAGCCCCCATATGAGGAGAGCATGGGGGAGGGAGACCTAGGGCATGTGCCCAAAAGAAAAGGAGAGGAGGGGCTGCCACATGGACAGCACATGGGCTGCCATATGGGTAGCACACCTCAGAACATACCTGGAAGGTTGGAGGGGCTTTTGGAAGCCTGGATCTACATGGATCTGCCACAAAGGGACTTACAACAGTACGGAGCTTTGGAACTGTTTGTACAGAACAGTGGCATGGGATCAAACAACTGGAAGAGCTTGGAACAGAGGCGCGATGACGTCAGCCACTGTACGGATCAGTATGGGCTGCTGCAGGGCAGTGTACAGAAGGTGTACAAGCAGGACATGGTGCCAGCAAAGAGCTGCAGCATGGTGCAGCATGGCGGGGGTCTGTGGGCAGGTGTACAGCCTGCAATAAGGTCTCCAGCAGCAGCAGCCCAAAAGAGCCTGACTAGGGCCCTTATATAGGGCTCTGGTTGAGCCAGCCAACCAGGCTGACCAGCAGGTCGCCTGGTTAGGGTTGGGCCAGCCAACCAAGTCGGCCAGAGGGGTCGGTTTATCCCCCTGCTGGGTCGGCCATTTCTCAGGGCCCTTTGGGCCTATAAAAGGAGGCCATTATGCCTCATTCACTTATCCAACTATCCAGTAAGAGCAGGAGCAGACAGGAGCAGCCAGAAGCCACTCCCTTGGGCCTCACATTGGGGGTGAAGGAGAGTGGAAGGTGTGCTGCAGACTTAGTTCCCTAGAGGCTGGTGTTGGAAAGGTCACCTCCCCATCTGTAAGCCCCCATATGAGGAGAGCATGGGGGAGGGAGACCTAGGGCAGTACCCAACAGAAAAAGAGAGAAAGGGGCTGCCACATAGACAGCATCATGGCTGTCATATGGGCAGCACATCTAGAGCTGTTATGGGCAGGTCAGAGGGCCAGGATAGTGCGGAAGCATGGCAGATCTGTACGGATTACAGACGCCTGCTGTACGGCTGGTTTCAGGGACACGTACGGAGCTCAGGCAGGAGCCCTAGAGCTGGAACAAGCCTGGAGCAGAGGCAAGATAGTCTGGGACAGATTGCGATGGATCTAGGACATGGAGGCGCACTGTTTGCAGTAGGTTTGGGGGGGCTAGACCCTGAATATATAGTAGGGCATCTGCCCTTGAAAGGAGGGCCAAAGCCCTAGTGTTGTGGGCCAAGGGCCCTTGTAATGAGAGCCCTTTAAGGGCGGTTTTCCAGCAGACTGGTCGGCCTGTTTGGGTCGGCCAGAATGATGCTGCTGGTCGGTTTTTTGGAGCAGCCCTTGGGGCCTATAAAAGGAGAGGCCCTGGGCCTCATTTCACATCCAACAGTTCAGCAGAACCAGCAGCAGACAGGAGCAGCTAGAAGGCATTTTCTTGGGCCTCATCTTGGAGGTGAAGGAGAGTAGAAGGTGTGCTGCAGACTGAGCTCTCAAGGGCTGAACCTTGGCTGTCTCTCAGGGCAGCAAGGTGTTGTGATCTGGACGGAAAGTCTACAGAAGCTCGAGGTGGAGCAGGCGGACTCGAGTCTAGAGATAGCCAGCAGATAGGAGAAGGACCTTGTGGTAAGATCAGAGGACCACATCATTGGTGGGACTCTAGATCTCTCTTTTGTATTGTGTCCATAGTTGTGGACGGAAATATATATTTTGGTGGTTTCTCTATCTGGTTGGTTCATTGTCTATTGATGAGTCTGCACACCTATTGTATGCACATAAGTAAAGAAGTCTGTGATTCCACACCCACACCGCACACTGTGTGAGCTCCTGGGCATTACTATAAGTATTCCGCCGTGTGTACCCTCTATTGGGTCATTTCTAACATGGTATCAGAGCCCAAGTAGGAGGCTCACAGGTGTGGGAGCCTGAAGGTAGGGACCTTGCTGAAGGACGACCCTGATTCAGAAGCTCTAGGGAATCGACTTCCACGACTGGAGGATTGTGCCCTTGTTAGAAGGAGGGTGACTCAGGTTCAGTCAGGTGCGTTCAGAGTTCTGGTTTACTGAAATTGAGTTTGGTTGACTTTGCTGTGTGGTATATACAGCAGAGATGTCGACCTCTACAGCCTCTTCAGCCCCTGCTTTCCCTTCCTCCTCCCCCAGTTTTCTCTCTTTTACTATCCCTAACTTTGGAGAGTCTAGGAAACTGGACAGGACTAATTACCCGATCTGGAAAGTGAAGATCCGGAGTCATTTAGTGGCTCGGAAGTTGTGGAAGCTGACCACGGGAGAGGAGTCGAAGCCGGAGGACATGGTGGACAGGAAAGGGGAGGTACTCATGGCAGTAGACAAAGAAGAGCTTGAAGCTTGGGAAGAAAGAGATGCCCATGCCCTGGCAATAATCATAGGGACTACGGCGGACTCCGTTCTTCCGCATATCCAGCTGGCCGAGACGTCAGTAGAGGCGTGGGCCACCCTTAAGGATCTGTACGAGACATACAATACCTCCCGGATCGTGCTTCTTCAGCATCAACTCTACAATCTTGATATGGAAGAAGGAGATACGATACATAGCCATTTGACGAAGGTCAAGGTGGTGCGGGATCAGCTGGCAGCAATTGGTCAGAAGACAGACTCATGCTATCTGGCCTTGATGATACTGAGGAGATTGCCTTGGAGTTTCAAGAGCTTTGTTACGGCTGTGACAGCAGGAAAGAGGACCAAACCTCTGACGTTTGAGGAGTTGTGTCCATTACTGCTATAGGAGGAAGCTCGGGAGAAGCTTTACAACGAGGACAAAGACGACAAGGCAATGCTGGCAAAGGAAAGGGCAAGCCTAACGGTGGCAAGTCCGATAAAGATGACTCTGACGACGAGGGGACTTCGAAGAGAAAGCACAAGAAGTGTTTCTATTGTGATACGCCCGGACATTTTGCAAAGGACTGCAGAAAGAAAAAGGCGGATCTGAAAAACAAAAAGGAGTCTGACTCAGATTCAGAGGGAAAGACCAAAGCAAATGTGGTAATCGAAGAGTTGTTTCTGGTGACATCACCGAGTGTTACCGAGGTCAGATATGTTGATCCAGAAATCACAGTAAGGATCTCTGACATAGAGATGTGGGTCGACGAGGAGTCAGATGCCTTTGTGAAGGTGAAGGACAGCATGGAGCGCTTGGTACCTTCCAGGTGTGTGGCTGTTGACACTGACACGAGGGTGGATTCCATGGAAGGCCCTGGGGTCTCATGGTCAGATGGATGCTAGATTTCAAAAGGGGACAGTACAGGATTACACAGGATCTTGGCGGGTGCCTCATTGAGGTACAGGGTTTGCTTTCAGAGCGAACATTCAGGCAGTACAACAGTCTGGTATGTATTTGATATTCTGCATTTCAGCCTTTATAGCATGCTGTGGAGAGACTCTGCTCTTCATTTGTCTCAGGTGATAAGAGATTGGAAGGAATTGGCCTTCTTCGAAGGCAGAAGGGGAAGTATTGGTGCTTCTTCAAATCTTGGACGCAGATTGCTAGAAGGTGATGGACAAAGAGTACTGAAGCCAGAAGAGTACCTGCTTGAGAACTCAGCAAGAGTTCATGGTCCAGGTTATTTGGAAATATTCATTGGTTGCAGACCTTGCCAAAGGAAGGACGGGTTGAAACATACCCTCAAAGCATGGTGCCTGGAAGACTCCAGGTTGTTCACTCATTATGAGGGGGATGATTGGAAGATCGTGACGGCTGGATTGCTCGAGTTCAGAGGCGGGAACGTGACTGAAGTAGGTGGTGCCAGGAGGTGCTACCAAAGATGGACCTGTGTACCAGGATGGTGTGCGGAAGCGGAACTGGACATGGTGGAGCAGGAGCCACTTGATGAAAAGCCATGAAAAGATTCCGACATCAAAGAGTTCCAGAAGACTACGACCAGGGAGTTACTGGAGCATCGTCATCGACGTGTTGGCATTGGGCCGAGATGTGTCAGTGAGAGGGGGTGTTGGAAAGGTCACCTCCCCATCTGTAAGCCCCCATATGAGGAGAGCATGGGGGAGGGAGACCTAGGGCAGTACCCAACAGAAAAAGAGAGAAAGGGGCTGCCACATAGACAGCATCATGGCTGTCATATGGGCAGCACATCTAGAGCTGTTATGGGCAGGTCAGAGGGCCAGGATAGTGCGGAAGCATGGCAGATCTGTACGGATTACAGACGCCTGCTGTACGGCTGGTTTCAGGGACACGTACGGAGCTCAGGCAAGAGCCCTAGAGCTGGAACAAGCCTGGAGCAGAGGCAAGATAGTCTGGGACAGATTGCGATGGATCTAGGACATGGAGGCGCACTGTTTGCAGTAGGTTTGGGGGGGCTGGACCCTGAATATATAGTAGGGCATCTGCCACCTTGAAAGGAGGGCCAAAGCCCTAGTGTTGTGGGCCAAGGGCCCTTGTAATGAGAGCCCTTTAAGGGCGGTTTTCCAGCAGACTGGTCGGCCTGTTTGGGTCGGCCAGAATGATGCTGCTGGTCGGTTTTTTGGAGCAGCCCTTGGGGCCTATAAAAGGAGAGGCCCTAGGCCTCATTTCACATCCAACAGTTCAGCAGAACCAGCAGCAGACAGGATCTGTAAAACCATGCACCAATGCATCCTGCCTACCATAGCATATGCACAAGTCTTTGGTACCCTTGAGATACCTCAAGACACCTTTCACTGCTTCCCAGTGCCGCTTGCCTGGATTTGCCATATACCTGCTGATGACTCCCACCGCAAAAGCAATATCCGGACGAGTACAACCATGGCATACATCAAAGATCCAACTGGAGATGCATACGGAACCTTGGCCATTTCAGCCTTATCATCATCTGATCTGGGGCTGTCCTTACTGCTGAGTTTTAAATGTTGAGGCAACGGGGTACGAATAGACTTCCCCCCCTCCATTTTAAACCTCTGCAGTACTTTGTCAATGTACTCCTTTTGTGACAGAAACAAAAGTCCCTTGGACCTGTCACGAGTAATCCGCATGCCAAGAATATGATTTGCATCACCCAAGTCTTTCATGTCAAAAGACTTATGCAGTTGTTTCTTCAAAGCACTAATCTCATGCTGAGATTTACTGGCAATAAGCATGTCATCCACATATAGAATGAGTAGCATCAAACTGCCATCCTTTGCCCATTTGGTGTACAAGCAATGATCGGTCTCACACCTATGATACCCTTGGGACTGCATGAAGGCATCAAACTTCTTGTACCATTCTCTTGGCGCCTGCTTGAGTCCATACAAGCTCCTCTTGAGCTTACACACAAGCTGCTCTTTACCTTTAACAGCATATCCCTCTGGCTGACTCATATAGATCTCATCATGGAGATCTCCGTGAAGAAAGGCTGTCTTCACATCCATCTGACATAAATCCATGTCGTCATGAGCAACAAGAGCTAACACTGCTCTCAAAGTAGTCATCTTGACTACAGGGGAAAAGATCTCATCAAAGTCAATGCCCTTCTCCTGCTTAAATCCCTTGGCAACCAATCTGGCCTTATACCTCGGTAAAGCATTTGAATCCACTTTGACTTTGTAAACCCACTTGCATGGCAAAACCTTTCTGCCTGCAGGTAGCTGTACCAAGTCCCATGTATCATTTTGAAGTAGGGAGTCCATTTCTGACTGCATGGCTTTCTCCCACTTCTTTTTCTCTGTTCTTCCCATAGCTTCCTTGAAGCTAGAAGGCTCACCACAATCTGTCAGCATGATAAAATCAGCCACATTATTGGCTCCTGGAACAAACCTGGCAGGAGGCCGTTGTACACGGGTGCTCCTCCTAACAAAATGTTCCGGATTAGGCTGCTGTCCAGCCTGTTCGTCATGCATGACGGGTGGCTGTACCACCATATCTGGTTGTTCTACAGCCCCATCTGCTGGCATATCCAGTGGTGCATCATTGGCAAAATTATCTGGCTGATTTTCAGCCTGTATACCCTCTTGAACAGGGTTATCTGCAGCAGCCTGCTGCTGCATATAAATGGGCATTCTTTGCTGTCCAACATCATCATAGATAACCCTCCTGTATTCCACAGGTTGCACGGGTTCCTTGTGTACACTATCCTCTTTAAAGATGACATCATTGCTGCGTATAATCTTCCGTTTAACGAGATCCCATAACCTGTACCCCATTTCACCTTCGTCACCATAACCCATAAAGATGCATCTGATAGACTTTGGATCCAGTTTGGTGCACAGTTCTTTGCGTACATGAGCAAAGCACTCGCAGCCAAATACACGTAAGTGCTTATATGAAGGTGGCTTGCCAGACCACACCTCCTCTGGCACTTTCAACTCCAAAGCCTTGTTTGGCGACCTGTTAATAATGTGAACTGCTGTTTGCACGGCTTCTGCCCAAAAGCCATGGGGTAATGCAGCATAAGACAACATACATCGAACCTTCTCCTGAATAGTTTGATTCATACGCTCACTTGCACCATTTTGAGATGCATTATGAGGGGCTGTGAGTTCCTGTTTGATGCCCTTAGCTTGGCAAAACTGCACAAAAGCATGTGACACATACTCACCCCCATTATCGGATCTGAGGCATTTCAGCCTGCGACCTGTCCGATTCTCAACCTGAGCGACAAACTTCTTGAAAGCATCTAAGGCATCGCCCTTATGCTTCAAGAAATAGACCCACACTTTGCGTGTGGAATCATCAATGAAAGTAATAAAATATTTTGCACCCCCTAGTGATAACTGTGGCATCTCACACAAATCAGTGTGCACTAGATCAAGTGGTGCTCTATTCTGGGGAGTTCTCCTCTTATGAGGAGTCACAGAATGCTTGCCAAATATACAATGATCACAAGTAGGCAAATCTGAAAAAGAAAGAGACGGCAGATAACCCAAACGTGACAGTTCTTGCATTCCTTTAACAGACATGTGTCCCAACCGGCTATGCCACAATGAAACCTTTGGCAGCTCGGTTATGGCAACAACATGATTACCCACACTGGAAACATAAAGAGGGTACAAGGTATCACTCTTAAAACCCTCAGCCACTACAGCCTGGCCATCAGTAATCACCCATTTGGAATCCCCAAATGTGGTGTGGTAACCACTGTCATCCAATAAGCCAGTGCTAATCAGATTTTTCTTGATTTGCAGCACATGGCGAACACCATCAAGCATAAACGTGCGTCCATCAGGGAACACTATCTGAATACTGCCAATCCCTGCAATCTGACATGCATAGTTGTTCCCAAGATGAACAACTCCATGAGTACCTGTGTAGGAAGTAAACCACTCCCTATGAGGAGTAACATGAAAAGAAGCACCTGAATCCAAGAGCCAGGTGTGCATGTCATGGCCATCAATAACCAAAGCATGTGCTATTACAGCAGAAGAGCATAAAACATCATGTATGTCACTGTCACTGTCCTCTGCTGCAACATTCACTGCATCCAAGTCATCTGCCTTGGCCTTGCCTTTGCCTTTGCTTCCATTGCCTGCATCCTTTGTTTCAGCCTTCTTGGCTTTCTGATCCCGTATGAACTTGAAGCACTTAGACTTTACATGTCCCTTCTTGCCACAATAAAAGCATTCAATATCCTTTTTGCCACGGGACTGACTGCGGGATTTGGACTTACTAGCAGATCTCCCCTTCTGCTGAGTCCTGCCTCTATCCTGTACCTGCAAGGCATTTGAAGACTTGCTGCTCGCATTATTCTTCCTGCTCATCTCCTCCATAAGGAGAGAGCTCTCTACATCAGCATAAATAAGAGTGACATTCGAATTTGACAGGGTGGTCTTGAAAGTGTCCCAACTCTCAGGGAGGGTACACAGCAAGAAAGTAGCCTTGAACTCCTCATCAAGATTCAATCCCTGTGCAATCAGCTGTGTAAAGATGGCATTGAACTCACTCAAGTGTGAGGTCATAGCTGTACCTTCCTTCATGCGAAGATCAACCAGCTTCTTCAACCAATAAACCTTACTGGCTGAGCTCTTTTGGGCATACAATTCTTCTAGTCTTTGCCATAGACCATAAGAGGTCTTTTCAGCCTGAACATTGAACACAAGAGTGTCAGAAATAGTGAGCATGATAGCTGCCCTTGCGGACAAATCAAGCTCTTCCCAGTCATCAGCTGCCATGTCAGATGGCTTGACACCCTTCACCCTTATGGGCTTAGAAATCTTCTTTAACAGAAGTACATTCAAGCACTGTTCTGCCGATAATGCATAATTGTGTGCTCCTTCCAGTTTCTTTATGTTCAGAATTGAAGATTCACTTCCCCCTGATGCCATATCAGATAAGGAAAGTATCTGATTCCCTGGAAGTAAAAAAGACTGAATAAAAAATTCTGATTTCTCAGAAAAAACCTGCTCTATCAAGAGCCAGGAGCACTCACAATAGTGCTGTTTTTTACTGTCAGGAAATCTGCAGCAAAACAGAAAATTCTCCCAGTTACTGTACCTTCTGAAGCACTGTACCGTGCTCAAATAGGCATAAAAAATAGTAATTTCAGACTGCTGCAGCTGCTCAACAAGTGCTTAACAGTGCATAATCAGCTGAGCCCTGCTCGATGCCCGCGCCCGCGCCCGCACCTTGATCCGTGCCCGCGCCCGAGCCCGCGCCCGCGATGCAATGCCGTCGCTGCTCGATGCCCGTCCGTACGGATGTACGGACGACGTACGTCCGTACAGCGCTGTCACCTGCTGGCTAGGTAGAGGTCGAGGGGGGTGGGTAGGCAAGGGTAGAGGGGAAAGGTGGCTCTGATACCAGTTGAAGGGCCAGAAGGGGGAAGAAGAGCAAGAGGGAGAGAGTGTGAGAGAGAGAGAGAAGACTCAAGTGTGCGGGTGTGAAGTGATGAGCCACACCACAAACTCATTAGTTTTATTAGGATTAGGTTTTTACCCTATGACTGTCTTAAGACAGTCATAGATGTCTTATCTTTAATAAAAGGGTGGCAATGTGCCTTTACCCCAACACACGCAGACTCGAGTCTAGAGATAGCCAGCAGATAGGAGAAGGACCTTGTGGTAAGATCAGAGGACCACATCATTGGTGGGAATCTGGATCTCTCTTTTGTATTGTGTCCATAGTTGTGGACGGAAATATATATTTTGGTGGTTTCTCTATCTGGTTGGTTCATTGTCTATTGATGAGTCTGCACACCTATATTGTATGCACATAAGTAAAGAAGTCTGTGATTCCACACCCACACCGCACACTGTGTGAGCTCCTGGGCATTACTATAAGTCTTCCGCTATGTGTACCCTCTATTGGGTCATTTCTAACAGCTGGACCTTGGCTGTCTTCTAGGGCAGCGAGGTGTTGTGATCAATCTTTTGGACCAGCAAACCTACAGCAGACAGGAGCAGCAGTTAAGGCATTCTTGGACCTACTCCCAAGAGGTGAAGAAGACCTACAGAGAGCTGCAGATTGAGCTAGCAAGGTGCTGCCCACCTAGGCTGATTCACAGGCAGTAAGGTGGAGAAGAACACTCTAGACAGAGTCTACATTTGCTCGAGGTGGAGCACACGGGCTCAGAGATCTAGAAGTGCTTGACATCTAGTAGGAGAACCTTTTGGTATTGTATCTTGTCCTACTTTGTGGACGGACGGAAATATAAAGTGTTGCTTCTATATTTGTCTCTGAGCATTGTCTATTTACTGGCTTGCACATCTATGCACATTAAGCTAAGAAGTTTGTGATTCCACACCCCACACACACACTGTGTGAGCTCCTGGGCAATACTATCAGTCTTCCGCTCTGTGTACCCTCTGTTGGTTCATTTCTAACAAAGTGATCCAATGAATAACCCATGGAAAAGGTCTGTTACATCTCATATGTGACACAAAGGCCATGGCTATCCTCCTACACGAGGGCACTATGGTTCCTCATGATTTATTGCCTATTTGCATCAATACTGCATGTCGCAAATGTTTTAGGATGTCAATGCCTCTATTGGATCACCTAATGTGGATACTTGCACCAATTGTGATATCAATCAATAGGAGTTGTGCTTTGTTTGTGTATGGGGGGCTCTCTAGTCTCATGAAGGCGGTAACACAACACCTACCCCTAGAAGCATGAGTATTGAATTGGGAGAAATTAGTTCCTCTGCTTGATGTGCAGCTCTCATAGAATTTATTGGTGATTGAATGAACGAATTCAATAGATGAGAGCATTCGTGCCTTTGCTCTCTTTGAAAATCGAGTCTGGTCTTGGGGCCTTTTTTACATTGTCTCATCGCCCTCTTCTTAGATTTTTCTGTCTTTCTGTTCTTTTAGTTTCATACTTGTGCTTTCAAGATTTCTCAATTGTTACACTAGATATATCCTGGCCATATACTTCTACAACGATGGGTTAAATTGCAGATTTACTTGTACATGGTAACCTTCATTCATGATTGAGTTTGTTTTTAGCATTTAAACCAGTTAAAAAACATTACTTTAAAATGATTCAGCTTGCAGTGTTTTGTGTATAACTATATGAAGTCCAAAATGGGAATCTCTCTAAGTTTATGGGTAACGTCAAGGCTGCAACTTTTCTTGTTAAGTTATAATGCTAAGTGGGGAAGTTTGTACATGCATGCATGTTGTTTTCAAAACTATCTGCAGGCTTTTGTGTATGATGCCACCCATATTTTGAATGTGGGGTGCCAGCTCTCTGCTTCTTTGAGTTGCATTTGCTTGGTGTGTAGGTGTATCTTGCCAATGTACGGTTACGAAATGCCAATACAGACATTCTGATAACTGTGCATGAGCCTCTAATGATAAGGTAACTCCAACCATTTCAAAATATCTCAGTTTCCTTCAATAATGGGGACACCTGTATGTTCATTTGCATGAATCTTCTTGACACTTGTGTCCTGGTTTCAACCTGAGAAATTTTTTAACGAGGTAAAGGTGATACTGAGAGCTTCTTGTATTGTTGTAGGCCACAAGCTTATTCAGGTTTGGTCATTGGATTAGCTCATGTTGCGTTATTATATGTCTAGGCTAGCTTATTAGGTTTGTTCTTTGACAACAGTCACTTATTGGCAGCAGCCATGATACCTTTACATTATGCATTTTGTAGGTGATTCTACAGAATGAATGATGCCGCTTAGCCTTAGACTCACCTTATTGTACTGCGATTAGGTTTCTTTCCTGGGCCTGGGGCATAACACCTCTAGTAGGTTTAGTATCACCACATTAAAGGTGATGTAACACTTCTACCCACTTAATTGGTTCTCACATCCCCGAGACACTCTTACGGAGTCTTTTCTATTGTTTGCTCACACTTTACTTTGTCACGGTTTTCTCCAATTTGTCCATTCACTTAGATCCACAGTATGGCATGCTTGTCTTTGTCAAACATCAAGGATTCTGAGATAGAAGGGTAGGTCAAGAATCTCATTTCCTAACTAGGTTGTCAGTACCCATCATTGTATCCAGATGTCATAAAAACTTAGTGCTAGCCTTTGTCATGGCTGAGTCTGCCCTTCACCTCTGGAGTGCTGACAGAAACTCAATACGAAAAACTTTGTATAAATGGGTGTTCGAGTATGTGTGGGAGCATATATGGTCTACACTTATTGTTGGGCACTGATGACGTCAGTGGGGATGTCATAGTAGCTAGTCGCTGCTATGCGTGATGGAGTTTATGGTTTTCAATCTTATGAGTGACTATCGTGAGATTGAAACTGTACCATGTGTTGTGATTTTAGAGGATGAGTTTGGGAATGTTCCGGATTCGTCTAGACATATATACGTACCCTACAGGTGCTTGTTGCCATTCACAAAATTTTGAATGTTCCATAGATGGTCCACACTGCCTAAACTGTAGCTTAGAACATTCATTAGTCTTTACGATTTAGATCATCAATTGTCTGTCTCACCATATGGAATGTCACATAAGGTTCAGCCTTATCTTGATCTTTTCTATGGCACAGAGGCTTCTTGATGTGACAATATCTTCGTGAGAAGAGCCTTTGACTATTGGCTTGCATTAGTATCATTGCCTACGTCACGGTTGGCAGAGTGGTTGGTGTAACGAATGCGTTGGGGTGGGTCTAGTAGTGGGTGTGCACATCACCTCATCATCGTCAACATTCATGCATCAAAAGATGAGGAGGTGATGTGCACACCCGCTACTATGCTTATTGCAGCCCTTTTAAGATGAAAATGGATCGACATACTCACATACTTTCTCAGCCATTTTAATATGAAAAGGGATCGCCCCACACACATACTTTCTTACCCAGTAAACTTTCTCTAAAACAGAAAAGATGGATTTGTACAAAGCTATGCCTTTGATATACAGTACAGAAGTGTTGGATGCTTTATCAAGGATATGGCTTGTGAGTGACAAACCTTATCCTTCACTAACCGTAGTTAGTGAACTAAGTGTGGTTAGGGGGAAAAACCTCTAAATGAGGGAAAAGTGCCCCTAACCCACTTATTGACATTACATTGGTCATTGCCTAGAATTTATCAATAATTCTAACACCCCCCTATAGTGCCAATGTCATGTACAAGGAAATGATCAATCACCAAAAGGAGATAAGTTCAGCGCACTGCGAAATGCCTCAAACTTCTCGCGTGGAAGTGCTTTGGTGAAGATGTCTGCAACATTGTCATGTGTTGACACATAGATCGTACTAATCTCTCCTTCATGCAACTTCTCTCTGACATAGTGATAGTGAACCTCAATGTGCTTCATGCGAGCATGAAACACAGGATTCTTTGCCACTACTATAGCACTTTGACTATCAGTGAGAATCGGAGAAGGACACTCCAATGAAAGATGAAGATCAGCAAGCAAACGACGCAGCCAAACACACTCAACTGTCGCTATGAAAGCTGTCCTGTACTCAGCTTCACATGAGGAAGTAGCCAGAGTAGATTGCTTCTTGCTCAACAAAGAAATGCAAGCTTTGCCCAAAAAGAAACAATTACCACTCGTGCACTTTTGTGCCTTGCAAGTAACGGAAGATGTGTTTTACAGCCTGCCAATGTGGTCTTTGGGTTGTGCATATACCTACTCACCTGAGATACTGCAAACTGAATATCGGTCTGTGTATTGCACAGATATATGACACGTCCCAGCACTCCTGAAACCCTTGATCTGCAAACAAACCACACACAACGTCAGATCTGAGCAGGCTGCTCACCACCCAACCATGACATCTACGGGATGTGATCCCGAATCAGAAGATGTCTCCTCCGAGCCACGAGCTGAGCTGCTGGCACGAACTCCCAATCAGATCCAAACCAGCCTGGTGTCCCATACCACCAGGTGGCACTGTGAAGCCCTGGATCTGCCACTGGGCCTTGGGCTACGCTAAGATGCAGGCGCGCGTCCGCGACTCAATCTAGGAACAGACGTGGCACCTGGGAACGAGACTTGCTCCCAACTGCAGACTGAGAACTGAACCCCTTGGGCCTCTTTTATAGACTCGGGCCCCGAGCGCCAAAAATAGCGAAGACCTATAAATAGTTCGTACCCTTGCCACTCAACCCGAGAATCAAGCCTGCCTCGCTCTAAGCCTCCCCAGGCTAACCTGAGCTAGTTCTGTGTACCTACACGTCAGATACCAATCCGTGCACATGACATACTCCCCCTCCTCTAAGAACTCACTCCTGAGTTCGCTAAAAAACCCAAAATGTTCTTTGGAGGTTTTGTAATGTCTCCCATGTTGCATCCTCCTCAACACGATCCTTTCACTTAATCTTGTATTCCGTGATAGTACGATTACGAATCTGTCTTTCACGAAATTCAAGAATACACTCAGGTTCGTGAGGAATAAAAGTCAAATCTGTAACTTCTATTATCTCATGAGGAGAAACAAGTTGATCATCTGCACCCAAGACTTCTTTCAGTCTACTGACATGAAAGACTGGATGTACTTTAACATCAGGAGGCAATTCTAGTCGATATGCAACTGGTCCAATTCTTTTAATGACCTTGAAAGGACCATAGTATCTGGGGGATAATTTCGGAACCAAACCAGTACTTAGGGTCTTGGATTCCTTAGGAATTCGCAAATATACCATCGTTCCTTCAGAGAACTCTCTGGGTGAACGATGTCTATTAGCATAAAATCTGTCCCGATCTTGGGCACTTCTAATAGACTCCTTGGCAAACTGCAACATTTCCTGCATATCTAGCAAGAAGTTCTTAACAGAATCATTTTGAATCCCTTTTAATCCAACCATAACTGGTGACTTAGGTTGAAACCCGTACATAAGCATAAAAGGACTGTAACCCGTACTAGAATGCTTTGCACTGTTGTAAGCAAATTCAATCATAGGTAGGTAATCTTCCCATGAAGACTGTCTCTTAGATACATATGCCCGAAGCATGTCTTCAACCAACTGGTTGACCTTCTCTGTACTGCCATCGGATTGTGCATGATCCGAGGAACTCATACTGACAGTAGTTTCCAACTTCTCAAATACAAGTGTCCAAAAGTTACTTGTAAACTTTGAGTCCCTGTCACTGACTATGTCAGATGGCAAACCATACAGCTTAAACAAGTGGTCCACAAACTCGTGAGCCAGCTGAACAGCTGAAATAGTTGTTCTAGTAGGTAAGAATCTAGCCATTTTTGTCAAACGGTCGACTATGACCCAAATGGAGTCATGACCCTTGCACGTTCGAGGCAAACCAGTAATAAAATCCATGGAAATACTTTCCCATTTATTACCTGGAATCTGTAATGGCTGTAATAAGCCCGCACTTCTAAGGCGTTCTGCCTTAGTAACCTAACAAACTCGGCAACCTACTACATAGTTCTCAATAAATGCACGCATCTTAGGCCAATAAAAGGTATGCTTCACAAGAGACAGAGTCCTATGTATACCCGGATGTCCAGCACTAGGAGCATCATGACACTCTCAGAGAATCTTGGATTTAAGGTCCAGAACATCAGGCACACAAACCTTTTCATTCCGGAACAGCAAGCCGTTCCTAATCATCCACTGACCTCCCGCCGCCTGTACCGTAGGTGGCACAATCCCTGAGTCCTGGTCAACCATGGAGCTTCCATCCTGGACTCTCTGCGAATAAGAACTGAAATGACTATCAGTTGCGTATAGCCCTCTCAAGGATTGAAATAGGTCTGAGGATATTTCCGTAAATGACAGAGCATTTACAAACTTAACTCGACTTAAGGCATCCGCCACACTATTCAACGAACCCTTACGATAACGTATCTCAAAATCAAAATCCTGCATTAATTCTGCCCATCTAGCTTTCCTTCCCCTCAATTCTGATCCATCACACACATACTTAATTGACTGATGATCAGTCAATACAAGGAACTTTGAACCATACAAGTAGTGTCTCCAAACCTTAAGAGCATACACTACAGCATAAAGTTCCTTCTCGAGTGTGGGCCAACGATATTGAGTGTCGTCTAGCTTCTTACTCTCGAAAGCTACAGGTCTGCCCTCTTGGAATAGAGCTGCCCCAATCGCATAATCACTTGCATCGGCCTCTAAAACATAAGGCCGGGTAGGATTGGGCAATGCAAGAACGGGTGCTTCCTTGATAGAAAACTTCAAGGTTTCAAAAGCCTTGTTCATTGCATCATTCCAAGGGATCAGCTGAGTAGACATGCGTCCACGACCTTTCAATATGTTTGTCAGGGGTGCCGTGATATGTGAATAATCACGCACAGACTTCCGAAGAAATACCGTAAATCCTAGGAAAGAACGAAGTTGTTTCACACTCTGAGGGATAGGCCATTCTAAAACCTTCTGGATACGATCCAGATCAATGCTAATACCTTCAGAAGAAATCTTGTGTCCTAAGTAAATGATCTCCTTCATAAAGAAGTCACATTTACTCATCTTGGCATAGAGCTTATGTTGTCTTAGAATAACTAAGACAATCCGGAGGTGTCCTATGTGATCCTCAAGTGTTCGACTATATACCAAGATGTCATCTAAGAACACTACAACAAATTTGCCCAGGAAATCCCTGGAACAAATCGTTCATCATCTGCTGAAAAGTAGCAGGAGCATTGGTCAAACCAAAAGGTAATACGAGGAACTCGTAATGACCATACCTAGTCCGGAATGCGGTCCTATCTATGTGTTTAGCATAGATACGGATTTGATGATAACCCGTCCGCAAATTAATCTTAGTGAAATACTTCGCTCCGGCCAAACGGTCTATCAAATCATCGGAACGAGGTAAAGGATAGCGGTTCTTGATTGTCACTTTATTTAATCGTTTATAATCTATACACATTCTCCAGGAAGAATCTTTCTTCTTTCTTAAGAGGACAGGTGCACCCCAAGGTGATTTACTTGGGCGGATATAGCCCATATTCAGGTAATCCTGCAGCTGGCTAGCTAACTCATCCTCCTCTACCTGGCTCATCCTATAAGGTGGTACACTGATAGGTTGAGCCCCTGGGACTAAGTCTATGCGATGATCTACTGCCCGTTCTGGAGGTAAACCTTCCGGCAGTTGAGCTGGGAATACGTCCTTAAAATTATCTAACAACATTCTCAATTCACGGTGTTCAAACACACTTAATTCATTTTTGTTAATTACAGAAACAACAAATGAAGAAAGTGGAATCAAAACACACTGATAGACATCATAATGAGAATTGTTTAATATATTCCGAAGCTGCATCGCAGATACAATAGGCCCCTGAGAAAAGGGAATTTTATCACACTGAATACAAAATTGGGTGTCCTTATCTACAAAAGAAGGCGTATGCTCCGTCCATCCGATCTGAATATTGTGGGTTTTAAACCACTCTATCCCGATCAACAAGTCTACATAGATGCATAACATAACATGTAAGAGCTCCCGTGTAGGCCTGAATCCGGATAGGAAGCGCTTCAACCTTGCGATCCCAAAACTGCTTCCCAGCTGGAAGCTGCACCTCATAGGTGTGGTCGCTAGGTACTGTGGACAGCCCCATCTTCTGCACAAATTTGTAATTAACAAAATTGTGAGAGCTGCCCGGATCAAAGAGAATGTGAACCTGTTGGTCCATAACTTCTCCATAAACTCGGAAAAGATCATGGGAACCAAACAACGAAGTATTGAAAGTACAATTACAAGAGAGTGGGCAGGTAATGACATTTATTGAAATACCTGTCATCGCGACTTGGTTCGCTCCCTTGGCTGCGGTACGTGGACCCGCCTGGAGCTTCGGTCCAAGCACCAACTTTTGGTTCTTACGCTTGGGACACTCATTCTTTGTGTGGCCCCGCTCCTCGCAATAGAAGCATCGTCCTTCTTTCTTGAGCCTCAGAGTGCGAAGGAAACGGGCTTTACCATTCTTGGCTGGAGTCAAGTTTTTCTTGGAGGCGTTGTTCGTAGACTTCGTCTCCCCAATACCAGTCGTATGCTGAAAGAACTTGCGTTTGTTCTTTCCACTCGTGTCGGAAACTACGGTTGCTTTGGTACCGGCCATGGTATCATCGTATATGCATAAGTCATGGCCTCTTGCAACGTTGTGCATTTGTTGTTCTTTATTTGCAACTTGTAGGAGTCTGGCAAACCATCCACGAAGAAACCTAACAAGGTCACCGGATCCATCTTAGTGGCCCTGGTTTGCAGATCCCGAAATCTTTGAAGATAAACTTCAAAGGTCAAGTTTAATTTTGACATATTGAGGGCTTTGAGCTTGCCAACGATATCGTAATCATCCTCCTTCTTCAAGAACTCCTTCCTGAAGACCCCTTCAAAATTTGTCCAGGTATCGGGCTTAGGCTGGAGTTCCTTCCACCATAGCAATGCTTTACCTGACATGAACCCCGCTGCAAGCTGGATCTTCTTCTCATCTGGGTATGGGTGGAACTGGAAGTGTACCTGCAACTTGTGTAACCAAGTGTCAACTACTTCCTTCGTTCTAGACTTTTGGTCGCCCGGAAAAGGGTCTGGAGTTATATTCGGGCCTAGCACTGAAGCCATGGCATCCACATGCATGAGTGCCTGCACAGTGCTAGCCAGAAGGGTGAGAGTTGCTTGAATCCCCTGGAGTTGCTGTGTCAACCCTGTTTGATTTGCATTGACCTGCTCGAATTTTCCATCTAGAGCAGTCGTAAATTCACTGAAGGCCTTTTTTGTAATCAGGTCATCATAAAGACCCTGATCCTCCTCTCCCACAGGAGTGTAATCCAAATCCTGCTCTCCCATGGTGAACTCGGGATTTGCAGAATCAGACATAACTGAAATCTGATTTGAATATAAACTGAGAGAAGTAACTAACTGAACCGAAGCGCAAAAAGGAGAATGGAGCAGAGGGAAACCGTCCCAAGAGATGCCGACGGAAAGAGATGCTGGAAACGCGAACCGGAAGCCCACGAATCCCCGAATTTCACTGATCCCGCCACCCGATACACGTGCGTAATCCTGCGGTGAACAGCTGCCGATGTCGCTGTACGGTCAGCAGGCCGTACAGGTGCTGACGGAGGCCGTACAAGTGCTGACGTGGCTGTACGGCGTCCGTACAGTCTGCAGGTACAGGCGCGGTGCAGGAGGTGCTGATGCAGGCAGAGTTCGCAGCAGCAGGTACCGTACGGATGGCGATGGCTGACGCAGGCTGCGTACGGCTGCTGACGCAGGCTGGCGCAACTGTACGGTGCTGTTGCAGGGCTGGCGCAGGTACGGACAGGCTGAAGCAGGCTGGTGCAGGCAGGCACGCGACTCGAGGGGCAGCTACAAGGCACTAGGTGAGGCTGTGGGTAGGCTGGTATCCTGCCCCATCTATATAGGGAGCAGGGCAGCCTTATTAGGAAGCCCTGCTTCCAAAAAAGGCCAAGCTCCCCCAGCTTTGGAGGGGGTGCTTTTTTCGAAAAAAGCACCCTCCACGCAGGCTGATCACAGCCTGTTCGCTGCCTTACTGCGCCTCTTCCTGCACCCGCCTGATTCCGTACAGCCTAGGCATCACCTCTCCGCCTCCCTCGCAGCCTTTTCGCCTCTCTCTCCTACTTCTCTGCTCTCTCTCCAGCTTCCTACCGCCTTCTCTCACAGGCTCCTTCAGGAATCTCGAAATCTCTCCCTCCTTTCTTCTACCTTTTCCCCCACATCTGTCCACCCCTGCTAACCCAGGTACCCAGCAGAAAACGCAGCAACAGATTTCGAATTTTGGGCATACCTGGAGGAAAAATTCGTCAAAAATTCCCGCATCAGAAGTTCCTACCTCTGGAGCCTGGCTCTGATACCAACTGAAACGTCCCAGCACTCCTGAAACCCGTGATCTGCAAACAAACCACACACAACGTCAGATCTGAGCAGGTTGCTCACCACCCAACCATGACATCTACGGGATGTGATCCCGAATCAGAAGATGTCCCCTCCGAGCCACGAGCTGAGCTGCTGGCACGAACTCCCAATCAGATCCAAACCAGCCTGGTGTCCCATACCACCAGGTGGCGCTGTGAAGCTCTGGATCTGCCACTGGGCCTTGGGCTACGCTAAGATGCAAGCACGCGTCCGCGACTCAATTCAGGAACAGACCTGGCACCTGGGAACGAGACTTGCTCCCAACTGCACACTGAGAAGTGAACCCCCTGGGCCTCTTTTATAGACTCGGGCCCCGAGCGCCAAAAATAGCGAAGTGTGGCATCTACAGATTCTCGTGCATCATACATTGTAAGCCTCAGCCCTGGTTCCATGGGAGTAGCTATAGGCTTGCAATCTTGCATCCTGAATCTATCCAAGAGTTTTTGAACATACTTGGATTGAGACATAATGATACCACGTCTCTCTTGAATGAATTGGATCCCCAAATAATAATGTAACATGCCCAAATGTGACATGTCAAAAGTGGCTCTCAATTCAGCCTTGAAATCTGCAATTTTATAACCATTTGGCCCTGTGAGTAGTAGGTCATCTACATAAAGAATGATGACCAAGATTTCCCCCCCATCCTTCTTGATGTAGAGGGTACTTTCAGTTGGAATATTGCTGAAACCCTCGCTGGACAAAAAGGCATCTATCTTTGCATACCAAGCATGGGGAGCCTGTTTCAGCCCATATAAAGCTTTATTCAGCTTACATACCTTACGTGCATCATCTGATACCGCAAAGCGTGGAGGTGGTTTTACATACACCTCTTCCAACAAGTCTCCATTTAAAAATACTGTTTTTATGTCCAATTGATGGACTTTCCAATCCAAATGTGCAGCCATGCCAATAACAGTTCTGATGGTTGTCATATTGGATGTAGGAGCAAATGTCTCCTCATAATCAATGCCCTTTTGCTGAGTGTATCCTTTACCAGTCTTGCTATGGACCCATCGGGGTTCCATTTGACCTTGAAAACCCATTTTGTACCGATGGCATGCTTACCTGGTGGCAAATCCACAACAGCCCAGGTCTGATTTTTCTCTATGGACTGCAACTCATTGTGCATGGCTTGCATCCACAATGCACATTATCCTTTGCTTCTTCAAAAGAGTCAGGCTCCTCTTCATCAAGAAGAGTCCCTGCATAAGCTGTCTCAACTGAAAGAGCCCCCCCCTTGCGTGCCTTACTGCACTACGAGTCCTGCCAGGCAATGGAGCCTCAAGCCTACTCTCCCTAAGAGTCTGAAGCAACCAACAACCTCATCCACATCCTAAGGTGGTACTAAATCGGCCGGTGGCTGAATTGGGGCATGTGGATCTGGAGGAGATTGCTGTAAATTCTGAGTTTCAGTAGGGGAACCAAATGCGATAGGAAGCATCCCTTCAAACACATCATCTGACGAAGGTGGAATCTGAAATTCAGCATGTGTATGTGCTAAATTTTTAGAGAGCATAACATCTCTACTAACAAAAATCTTGCGTGTAGCAGGATTGTAGAGACGATAGCCTTTGCTTTGTGAACTATATCCCACAAAAATGCATTTGAGTGCCTTATTTGACAACTTGTGTCTAAACTCCACCGGCACGTGGGCATATGCAACACAACCAAAAACTCTGAAATGGTCCACTGAAGGCTTTCTCCCATGCCATGCCTCATAGGGAGTGATTGTCTTTAAAGCCTTTGTAGGAGCCCGATTCAAAATATAGTTGGCACACATGAGGCCTTCAAACCAAAACCTGTGAGGCAACTTCTTACTTGTGAGCATGCATCTATCCATCTCCATGGCAGTGCGATTCTTCTGCTCAGCTTTGCCATTCTGTTGAGGTGTAAGCCTCACTATAAGCTGATGCGTGATGCCTTTCTCCTTCAAAAATGTTTCAAATTCGTGAGACATATACTCTTCCCCTCGATTTGTGCGAAGTGTCTGCACCTTAAGTCCTGTCTCATTCTCAGCCATAGCCACAAAGTGTTTGAAATGCATAAACACTTTTGATTTTGCCTTGAGACCATAGACCCAAGTGTAGTTGGTGAAGTCATCTATGAATGTAACAAAATAGAGAGAACCCCCAAAAGCAGGTGTCCTCATGGGACTGCAGACATCACTGTGAATAAGCTGTAATTTTCGTGTAGCTTTCACTGCACCATCCTTCTTGAAGGGAAGTCTATGCATCTTGCCAAGGATGCAACCTTCACATGCATGTGGAGGAGGCGACTTCAAAGGAGGCAATGCATTAACCATATCATGCCTCTGAAGTGTCATTAAGCTGCCATAGCTCATGTGCCCATACCGCATCGCAGCAGTGGGAGTGCTAACTGATAATGCAAGATCGGATCTTTTTTCATATAGATCAAGCTGAAAAAGACCCCGATACAAAGTGCTAGACAGCTTCAAAGCATAGTCATTCTCTTTGTCTATGACTGCACACTTGTCATCATAAAAAACAACCTGAAATCCTCCTCTATTGAGTGAGGACACTGAAAGCAAATTCTTCTTTATGCCTGGCACATAGAGAACATCTGAAATTCTGAAATCTGTGCCATCAGTGGATGTGAGAATAATGTCTCCCACTCCACACACTGAATAACAAGAATTATTCGCACAAGTCATCTTCTTTTTGGTGGGTGGAGGATGCAAAGATACAAACAGACTCTTCTTGGAAGTGATGTGCTTTGAAGCACCACTGTCAAAATACCAAGTATGAAGTGTCTCATTGACACTAAGAGAGCATGCATCCTTTGAAGGATCATAACTGCAAGTCAAGAAAGCATATGGGTCATCATCATTAGTGGCTGTAGCATCTGAACTACCCACTGAAAAATCTTAAGTGCAAGACAGAAAGGCGTAGTGCTCTTCCACAAAGTTGGTTGCAACATCTCCCCCATCATGAGAATGTGGAGCTGATGCATCTGACACAGCCATACCGGAATCCCTTTTCTTCTCTTTGGCTATGCGCTTCTTGCATTCTCCAATATAATGACCTGGCTTCTTGCAATAATGATAGATGCCCTTCTTTTTCTGCTTATTTGCATCACCCTTTGACTCATAAGAGGGCTGTCCACTTTATACTGATTTGTGGGCTGATTGGCATGTGGCTTTTGCTGCCCTTTACCCTTGGGCTTGAACTTGGAAAGCATGGCATGCTCGCCAGCCCGGGTTGCCATATTTTTGCGTGTCTGCTCCTCCTGCAACAACAGAAGTCCTACCAACTCATGAAAAGAGAGAGGATTGCTGCCCTCCCCATCAATGACAAATGCAACGAGGTGTGGAAACCGAGATAGGACTTAGGAAGAGAGTTCAGAGTGGTGGTGATCATCTCTGAATTCGGAATGACTTCATCAATATTTAGCAACTGTTCCCTTAAGTCCTGAAGCTTTGTGAGGTGAGAATTCATGGAATCTCCCTCATCCATATGCATATGGGAAAGCTCTCTCTTTAGAAAGGAAACTTTGGCATCATTTCTTGCTGCAAACATACTCTCTAGTATCTCCCAAGCTGCCATAGATGTCATGCATGACCGAATATGAGGTATAATGAACCTCTTGACAGAAAGAGAAATTATTGAAAGAGCTTGTGCATCTCTAGAGTCCCATCTTTTCTGCTCTGTTGTGGGAGCTCCTGGAGCGGCTGCTTCAACTACTAGTGATGCATTTGCACCTCTACCCCTGCCTCCAGCTGTAGGAGTGACAGGTGTAGCCGCTGTATCTGGTCTTGCTTCATCTCCATTGACATAATCCCGATTCCCAAAGATGTCTGCCAACCAAGATATTGCGAACCATGAAACTCCACTAGGAGTAGTTGGTGCCATTCAACTTATCCTCCTGTGTGAGAACTCCGAACACCTCATTGGGGTTGTTCTAAGCCATTTTCACCAGATAATCTCAAAAAATACAGCAAACTGACCAAGTAAAATCCCTTTCTGGGATGTAAAATGCACAAGTAACATCTGCAAAGAAAAATCTGCCCACAGTGACAAATACTTTCACAGCCTATCAAAGGCTCAAAATGCACTTAATTATCCTGCAAATGCTCTCCAAAGTCACTCAAAATGAGCCCAAAATTGATTGCAACAGTCCCAAAATGCTTGTACATGCTTGTACACTGCCAAATTGCATTAGAATGCCAAAAGCCCCAATTTCTTCAAGGAAATTGCATCCAAAAGAAGGCAAATTAACTAAATGTCCCAATTATGCAAGAATTTGCAGTGCAAAACCAAAGCCCCAAATTTTGAGGTGAAATTGAGTTGAAATTGGGGCAAATCCATGAAAAGCTTCAAATTTTGCAAAATGCACAATTCAAAGAATATGCTCAAATCTACCAAAAAATCTGCTTTGCCAAACAATGTCTCAAAATGCACCAGAGTAAAATATCTGCAAAAAATTCCCAAATGCTCAAATGTGACTCAAATTGAGTCCAACAAGCCTACAAAGCTCCCAAATTGCTCTTTCACTGCAAAATTGCAATCCAATTGCAAGAGCCCCAAGAATTTCTTGCCAGAAATTGCAACCAGAAGCCCCAGATTTTTGTCCCAAAAAATGCAATGTGCCTGCCAAATATTACCTGCTGCAAAAATAGAAGTACCTGCACCTTGTGTCTGCTGGTGGCTGTATGGACAGCAGCGCAGTATAGACAGACGCCGTACGGATGTATGGACGAACTGGCTGCTATTGGAACGGGAGTTGCTTCCGTATGGACGACCTAGCTACTGTTGGAACAGGAGTTGCCTGCGCACCTGTGTGCGGATGTACGGTCAGCCTTCCTGCGCAGTACGAGCACATACGGACCGTAGTACGTCGAATAGCTTTGAAGCGGTGTACTACCAAGCAGCCAGTAGGTTGTGTGTATGGCCAAACGGCTCACAACACGGACGAGCAGTAGGTACGGACAGTTGGCGCCTGTTGTACGGTTCAATGTACGGACAGGCACACATACAGACAGCAGGTTGTGGCACTTGGAGCAGGGGAACGGCTTCACAGCAGTCGCGTGCAGGTACGGAATCCATACGTCTGTACGGACAAAGCTGCTGCACGTGTGTGGGTGTTGTACGGAGATGATGAAGCTCGAGGTGGGATTAGTGAGCAGGGAGCAGGATGCAGGAGGCAGGAGCTTGACAAGACTCTGATACCAAATGATGGAAAAGAGAGAGAGCAGGAAACATGAAAGTGTAAGCTGAACGTCGAATATGCAATAGAAGAGAGTGAAGCAATACAAAGGGGGGATAAGGTTTTGTCTAAGTGACAAACCTTATCCTTCACTAACCGTAGTTAGTGAATTAACTGTGGTTACGGGGAAAAACCTCTAAATGAAGGAAAAGTGCCCCTAACCCACTTATTGACATTATATTGGTCACTGCGTAGAATTTATCAATAATTCTAACAGCTTGCAAATGCAGTATCATTTCCAACGATTGTGTCCACCTCATCCAAGAGGAAAACATGAAGGATCCTACATGTCCATAATATGGCTCTTCAAGACTTTTACAATCTTGACTACGAAGGATATGTCTAGCTGAATTCTGCCACAAAACTGCAAAGCACACTTCTATTGTGTATGAGCCAATAAATTGAAGCTTTATTCTACTATGGTTAATCCTCAAGTGCAAGATGTTGGGATAATGCCGAACAATAGATTGAATAGTAATACCCTCACGGGACATAATAATGAGTTAGTACTAAGTTACAACTAGTGTAACCGCCAGTATTTTCAGTCCTAGTCTCTTGGTAGGGTTCAATCTGTAGAATTTCGACATGCACTTGTAAAAAATTGCACCATACATGTGAAACTTTGCCACGTGTCACTCTGACTTAATCTGAGTTTTATATTTCAGGATTTTTCACAGTACCTATATCACTCTTCCATTTTGGGCAAATGTATTCTCTCCTTTCACAGTTCCTCTTCATTTGATATAAAAGCCACCCTCTGAAAGCAGTCCAGCACAAGCCATGAACTTCAGAACGTCCAGAGAAAGGCCTCATGAAGAGAACCTGCAAGGACACACAGTTTTGGAGAAATTGCTCTAAACAGGAGGCACTCGGCTGAAGGAGTCTCACACAGCTACTTGCAGCCCGGACAGCAACTGCAGCAGCAGAAGCAGCCCAAGCACATCCAGAAACAACCCATACACAGCTATACAGACAGCTGCGACCAGCTGTATAGGCTGTATGCCAAGTCTATAACAAGCAAACTGCCTAATTTTTACAAAAGCCGGAGTGAAGCAACTCCACAAGCACTTAAGAGCACCATGGAATTTTAAAGATCAATCGTAAAGTGTTCATCAAGTCGGTTCTCACCCTTGTGGCTATGCATGTTCAGGTTTGATGTGTAAGCATGGATAAATGAATGCTGGGGGAAGATACTTGATTTAAGAAAGAGAACTTGACTGGTTTAACATGTGAATTTCCTGAACAAATGTTAAACATGCTACAGCAGCTGTTATACAGCACTGGACTCCAGGGTGGATGCAATTATCTACAAGAGACAACCTAACTCCAATGTGTGTTCAAGGGTTTTATGAGCACACTCCTGTTATCTTGTTTTCATATTATTCTTTTGAGATAGTGTGTACTGCAGCTCTCCCAACTGCTTATTATGAGCATTGGATTCTGTAGGAGTAGGGAATCGGCATCGGGAGCCAATTCCCGGGAGGAAATTGGGCACACTGGCGACCGGCCGGAGGGTTTTATGAGTGCACTCGGGGTTAGTTATGGATCTAGAATAGCTTAGCAGACTTGCACAGGAAAAATTCCATTCTTAAGGAAATGTTGGGCAGTGGAGAGCTTCATGGCATACTGCATCCATGGTTGCTCAGCCATTTCCAAGTTCAATATCCATAATGTTGGACCATTTCTAGTAGAAGCTCATGCCTGCTTATTCACTATCAAGATCCAACTAACTAAGATAAGAAATATGCATAGTTATTGAAATCGTATGTGAAGGCATTCTGAGCACATATAAGAAACAATCATGAAGAAAGGGCGAGACCCCCCTTCTTTTTGACATTTGTGGTACCTATGTCCATGGATGACAATGGTTCGGGAGCTGGGTGACTTTACGTGAGGTCATGTAAGGAACGGTGCCATTGGTGTTGATTATGGGACACTCCATGGGTAACAACTGTTTGGGAGGTGGGTGACTCAAGGTGAGGTTATGTAAGTAGCGGTGTCATTAGCACCACAACTTCAATCTAGCTTTGTCAAGTAGGAAGTCTTCCGACTTATGTCACGTCTACCTGATATGTGGTGTTAGGAGCTAGCCCGGTAATTTTGACAAGATAAGATTGAACTTTGTTGTGTCCTAGTTGTGACAAGATAAGATTGAACTTTTACTATGTGAGCAAGTGGGAGGCACCGTCTCCTCTGCCATGAGTGGCAAAGATGTTGACGCGTGATAACTGGGCTAACAGGTGGCCTTTTTCCAGGTACAGTTATTGCCCCTTGGTGCTAACTTGGTAGGAGGTACCTGAAGTCGTTAAGAGACCTGACATGATCAATGGACTCTACTTCTTGTAGAAGCAGAAAATGACATTGATGCAGTAGTTGTGTTTGATGGAATAGGCCTTTCCTCAATGCTGTCACCTGCACTTTTTGATAGTTTAACAAAAAATTAAAGTGAATTCTGAAACAAACAGTTAGTGTTAAAAAGAAGAATTGTTTTTATTCAACTCATTTGTATGTCTGTGTACATTTCCTTTCAGCGAGCGTAGCGAAAGTGCAAATATTGTGGGCCCTGGAGCTGCTATTCCTGCTGAAGTGGCTGGAGTCATGCCAGCCAAGGAAATTTTTCGACTAGTGCTTGCTACTTTCAAAATTCGTGACTGGTCCCTCTTTGGTTGCTAAGAAATTGGCGCTCTTGCAATGAGAGTGGTAGTCAGCTTGAAGCAGGAAATGTTTATGGGAGGGTCGAGAATCTATGGTCAGAAAACAGTAATACAATTTTGGAGAATAGAGAGAGAACCCACTCAGAGAAAACTAGTCAGAGAAGGAAAATCATGCTTGAATGAGAGATCGGTTATGCTTCAATGGGTGAGAACAGATGAAAAAAAAGAGGCTTCTATATATTTCCTCCTGTGAAGGTTTTATATCATTCTTGGGTATGGATCCACTATTCAAATTAAGCAGTCCTCAAGAGTGGTTGAAGATTATTTCCATCTGTGTGGATGTTTCTTATGCTCTTGTGAATAATACACTGACCTTTTTAGGGACATGTTAGTGTATATTCAGGATCAGGATAGAGGATGTTTACATAGGCACTCTCACTCTTTCGAGCCAACACTTGGATAGTTATAGAACACATTTATCAATCTCAAATATTGCGTGGCATTATGTCTCTTCTAGTGGTTGCTCGGACGATGTTGTATTAAACTTTTTGGGGAGTACACTGGATCTAATTTTTTGTCCAACGTTACTCTGGATTTTTTTAAAAAAAGAACAAAGCAAGTGGGGGCAGTCATGTTATTGATGGACTCCAAATATGGGGCCTTTGATCTACTTGGTTCTTTATTAATATGGCTAACAGATTAGGCTCCTCATTTGTGCTTTTTGCAGTGTAACATGGAAACATATTCATTTTGCATCACCCCTATAGAAGGGTGATTTTTACTTTTTGGAATTTATTTTCAAATCATATAAAACTAAAAAATATTGATCTCCTTTGGATACTAGTTTTTGACCAAGGATGAAACTAGAGACTTGATGGCTTTTGAATGGTATTTCTTTTCCTGTGTGTCAAACACAAATGCTAATATAGACTTTCAAGGGCAAGTCATGCATGCTCCACATACTAGTTGGACTGGTATGAAATGCTTGTCCGCCCCATACATCTGTATCACACGTCTCCATATGTATGATTGATCTTCACTAGTGTTGAATTGCTCCTCTTCTAGAAGCAAGGCTGGGCTTCTCTTTGTGGTCTTGGCGGGTCCTTACTTTATTGTATTATACTTACTTTGTGCTTGCCTTAGGTCTTCTTTGAAGCCCATTGATAAGACAATGGAAAGTCTCAAATAAAGTAAATATTATTAACCAATATAGTCACTGTGTTTAGGTCTAAAGTTTCCTCTTTTCAACTCCTCCGACATAACAATGACAATTTAATCCAGCCTTGCTTTAGAAGAAGCAAGGCTGGGCTTCTCTTTGTGGTCTTGGCGGGTCTTTACTTTATTGTATTATTCTTACTTTGTGCTTGCCTTAGGTCTTCTTTGAAGCCCATTGATAAGACAGTGAAAAGTTTCAAATAAAGTAAATATTATTAACCAATATAGTCATTGTGTGTTTAGGTCTAAAGTTTTCTCTTTTCAACTCCTCCGACATAACAATGACAATTTAATCCTAGGTATCAACCATATCCTCAAGTTCTTGTCTTGTTAGAATTGCATGTATATAAAATCTGGGTTCTTCACCAAGAAGGTACCTTGGTGGTTTATTGCACTTAAAGGGAGCTTAATTGATCGTGGTTAAGCCTCTTGGAACAATGGGCTTATGCTTTTGTGAATGGTGGAAAACTTGGAATTGTGGGATATGGGGTTTGGCCTCTTTGTGTGTTTTGAGATGAGAGTGAGCATTGGTGTTCAGTGGCTCCCAAGGCATGAACATAGCTACATTTTGGTTAGCGTATTTTGTTTTTTTGTCTCGTCATGCCTTAAAATACCCAATAGTCGTTTCTTATGTAATTTTAAAGGCTTATTTTTTGTATATTTATTTTCATTAAAAAGGTCATCCCACTTTGCTACAACTTCCTGCTAGGTGCTAGTAGTGATGGATGGAGTTTGTGTGATGGCATACACCAATTGATAGTGGTTAGGAAAGCATCGAGTCTCTTATCTCAATTTAGTGGCATTGTTATGGCCTAACTTTTCATGTGGTTGGTTTAACTTTGACCACTCTCTCGGTTTTGGAATTTGATTTGATGAATTCTCCAATTGTGCAACATGTCACGCCCATTCACAAAATGAAATATATCCACATAATTTATCTATTCAATATTTGTTTAATCGTGAGATGATCCCATATCTTTCATTTTATTTTGTATTTGCTTGTAAAGTCAGATAAGGACTTTAACTTGGATAAAGCCTATAGGGTGCATAGGGGTAGAATGTTGATGAGGTTATTTAGTTTATACCCTTTCGGTGGGAAACTCTAAAGGAGGGCAATGCCATACATCGGTCTCTCATGATGTGCAAGTCATGCATACAAATTGGTTGACCCATGTGTTTTGTGTCACTCAAGGGAAAGTTTGTTCTATATTATGGTTATGAGATCCAATGTCCTATTCAAGTATGGCACATTTGCTCAAGTATGTACAAAATTGGGTAGATCGAGTCTCCAAGAAGGGGGTAATTGGGGTATGCCATCCATATGTTTCACTCAGAGAACCCAAGCACATGAAGAACCCTTAAGAAAGGAGAAAGAAATGCCACTAGAGACACTCTTCTACTCTAAACCACATTGCATCATGTGAGGATCCTCAACCAAGGCTTGATGCACATAAGCCACCTCAAGTCTCTCACATCAAAGGAGCTCACACATGAGACGAACACAAGCACTCATGTTAACACAAGGACACAGAGAGTGGATTCCAACTAGGGCTAAGGGAATGAGTACTCTCATCACCTAGCTCTCAATATATGGATCAAAGAGGGTAGCCTCTATGCCATGTGTCATATAATGAGAGGTCACATGGATTGCAACCAATGGGATGTAGATATGTCCATCATGCCACTATCATACGGTCCAAACCATGTGCTATGTGTACAAGAAAATGTAATACAAAGGTGGAGCAACATGTGCATAGAAGCCTAGCTAGAATGTGACATGTATGGCAAATTTGCTAACCCATAAATTTGTTAACATGCCCCCATCTCTGAAGTACATTCCGTCCTTGGAATGTGAAAATGAATAGAATGAAATACAAGGTACAAGGGATACGTAAATGTGTCTCAAGGGGATAATGTTGGCCGATGAGGATATGTGGATGACATGCAGATCCATGTCGATGATGACTGAGGTGAGGGGTGTGCCCCCACCTCTAAAGAAAGTACCACTCCACCCAAAGGAGGACAAGGAAGTCAAGAGGCTCCCGAAGTGTAGGGGCATGAAAATAAGAGGTCGCGAAAGATGGTGTCGAAGAAGCACAAGATGGAGCTTCAAGACACATGCCCAAATCCAACATATATATATGCTAAGATCTATTGCTTTAGCAATGCTGGTGATAAGCACAAATAAAAAAATATAAGGCCTAGTGACATGTCGATGAAGAACGAGATTGCACCTCAAATGATGTGACAATAAGAGGGGGAGAATTCTCTATAGCATCAAGAAGTGAAAAGATGCCCGAAGGTAATATTTGGTATCGATCGATGGAGAATCATGAAGGCTCAAAGGGGTACTCGATGATGAGGATAAATCATGGGGTGCCCCACTAGTTGGAACATGAATAGGATCATATTGCATAACATCCCATTGAAGATCCAGGTGAAAAAAGTTTAGATGATCTTGCAATCATGGCAAGAAGCGAGGAAAATCTTGGACTGCCATCATGAGTAAATCCAGTCAAAAGATGTCATCATGATGTGCAGCTAAAGTGTGTCACAGAGCTCATCATTTGTGTACTCGAGAAATGGTATCCTCATAGCTACAAAGAAAAAGTGATATGTAGCTAGTAATTGGTGTCATGCTGTGGAGGTATCATGTGAGGGGATACATAAATGACGGGAGGTACCCCTTTCAAAAAATTGTGGGCAAAGTGTCCAATCTTGTGACAGACAAAGCAAGAGTCTAAAAATCTCCTGAATCACACTTCTTGTGTGTGTAAACTAGATATTCTAAATATTTGACATCAATACAATCAGGCACCTTGAAGATGAAGGAACCAACAATCCCTCCTATGGCACTTGGATCTCATCCCAAGAGTCGGCGCATCTCTAGAGGACAAAGTGACCTTAGGCATGCACAAAATACCTCTCACATGCTCACCCATGAAAGAGAATTCTTAATTTCTTTGAACATGTTTTTCCTACATCTTAGCACTTGGCTTTATTCATCCATATCTTTGTCACATATTCAAGTTTTGGAATGGGTACTATTGTTTAGAAATCCAAGCCTGTCAAATTCCTTTGAGCAATGCATAAGTTATGGGTCGGGCAAGTTAGCTATATACAACAAATGCCTTGAACCTTAAAAAAATGGTTACACCCAAGCTTGCTTTGGCCCACTCATTATTAAAATTTCTTGTCATTTTAGATATTCAAGAAGTGTTTCATTTGACTTGATTATCTCCATATTTTTGCTCAGGACATTTTTGCATCATACATCCAACATGTGGAAGAAAGGTTTGCAAGCATTTCATTTAATCTATGTCGGGTGCTTTGTTTTTTTGAGAACAAATGTAGTTTCCTCCAATGGACTCAATCATTCTAATAAAGCATATGGATCAATCCATAAATGATCTCCATACATTTAGTAGTGCTTCCATTACATTTCTAGACATCATCATGCATGTTAAACCAGAAGTAGTTTGTATTTGTCTTCCCTATTAGTGCATCATCGCCTTGTTTTGAATATGCCTCTATGAATCATCTCCTATTTACCATCCTTTCTATGGTAGCTACTTTTAATTCTTCCTTTTCGAGAAAATCTAATTTGTTTCCAATTTGATATAACATATCCATCATAGTCAAAACATCCCTTGACTTCAACTCTTTAGAGATAACACTAAAAGTTTAATTTATGTCTTCATGGGTATGGCTGACAAGAAGAAAACTAACTTCCACCTCTTCAAATGTTTTCAAGCCAATCAGCATAGAGCACAAACAAAATATGTATCTATTCTTATTTTCTCTCCAACAATTATTAGCCTATATATACAAGATGTGAGGTAAAGATCCACATGCATCACCTAATTGTGTAGCTTGAGGCATGACCAAGTGTCCTATGCCACGTCATTTATCATTGTGTTCTTTAGCCATTGAATCTCCTCAAGATGTGCTTTGTTCTCATCAAGTTAATGATGGTCAAGGAATGCTTGGAAATTACCCTCTGGGTTTTCAGCCATGGATGCAATGCAATGTATCTGGGAATATGCAGCCCGCAATGCATAACATGATGTATGGCAATATTGGCATGCAGCCGGGAATGCAAAGCAGGGACCTTTAGAGTTCCTACAATAGTTTTGATGATGCAGAGCCTCCGGAAGAGCCACCTCTTCCTAAAGTTTATGCCCCTACAATTGGCCGCAGTTCCAGTCAAGAGGTCGGAGTCACAGCTTTCATTGTAGCTTCCATACTCGCGATCGCGAGACTTTTGAAGAACTATCCGACTCCTCCCTTGCTCCATCTATTCCTCCAGTATATAGACTTTCCCCTGATGATCAATACTCCGGTCCATCTGTCTTTCATCCCCCTCATAGTGTACATGATTCCACTTCTCACTTCCTTCCTCCTCCCTTTGGAGAAATCCTGTAACTACTCTCTCTGCACCAGTTCCTCCATCCCGTCCTTCCCGTAGTACTACTTTACAAAGCCTTTGCAATTACTCCTCCATTGTCTCTCATGCTCCGACCAATGCATCTGAGAGCATCCCTTGTGTTATTGTGACATCTGTGTGAGGCCTTACACATCTATTACTGTGTGAGGAGAAAGCTAAGGGAAATCCTTTCATAAAGTGCTAAAATAACATCTTTGTGAGATATAGACGGACATCCCTTTGATGAGGCTCTTTGCCATACACATCGATGTAAATATCGCGTGCCCATGCTCCTAATCTTTGGGTTCCTAAAGTCACTAATTTTCCATCTTCCATCATGCTCAATAGGCTGAACACTAGACACTAAGTGCCTCCACCTTCTTGGCTTCCGTCAATGTGAGAATGCTCTGCCTCTACCTCTACCTCTACATGTATTGGACAGATGGTCAAGATATCCTCTGTGGACACCAATATTTTGATGTCATTCCATTGTGAGGCCTTAGGATCCATCCACTATGAGGTAATCGTTCATTTGATAATGGGCGGCAAGTTCTAAAGGGGTGTAGTGACAATCATTTACATCTCTTCATAATGTGGGTGGATTGCATAAGCACGGTCCTCTTCCTCTGCTCCTCCTCTCGTGTCAAAGGTCTCTTTGTTGCTCTTCTAGCTCTGCCATCATGACTTGCAACAATCATGTGTGAAGGTTGAAGGAAAAGACACTGGGTGCTTGCAAGGTATTCTAAGAAATTTTGCATACATAAATTCACGTAAGTTTTAACACACGATTCTACAAATGCTCAAAAGGTACAAGTGCAACGTGAAACTCTCATGAACCTACAAATCCTTGAAAACACAATAAACACTATACGAAAATACGCACAAACTTTAAAAACTCACAAACAAAAGAGACGGAACAAGTGTGCTGGGTGCAATCTCCCCTCATAGGAGTGGTGCTCTCCTTCAATTGCCTATGCATTTGATTTCTCACTTATTTAATAGCTTTCGAGAAAAAATCATACAAGCTCCATGTACATCTTCTCTATGCACGAATTACGGTAAAGCCCCATAAGCCACTTCCAAAATAGCTTGTTTTTTTTCAAATAAAGCTGCCTTTTTCCACTTTAGTTAATACACCTAGGCTAAGCCTCTAATGTTCAAAAGTTTGAATATGTACATGAGCATTCGTAATATCAAAAATACGCTAGCCTCTAATGTTCAAAAATTCAAATATGTACATGAGCATTCGTAATATCAAAAATTAGGCTTAGCCTAGTTCATCATTGCATCATTCGAGTTGCGCCTATGTGCCAAAAATAATGGCAAAACGTGCTCTCCAAATGTCATCGCCAAATCAATTACTCTTCCCCTAAATTCACAAAATCAATAATAATGAAATATTTCAAGCATAGAATAAGATTGGAATTAATCACCATAGATAATTAGCCTTTTAGTATTTCAGTAACTCAAAATCAATAAATTATAGATGGATGGTGCGCACATGTGACACATGCCATCAGATGGTGTACCTCATGCCACACATACATAACATTGCATGGATGGTGCACACATGCTACACATACAATCATCACATAAGTGGTGCACACAATGACACACATTCATCCTATTGTAGCCATATTATCTAGCCATATAGGAGCACACATGCATCACTACAAACAACAAGCACACATGCATCAGCTACATGACAAAAATGATAGATCTCACTCAACTAAATACTAAAGGATTAAATTAATGGGATGATTCCAATTCTCTTAAGCCTCTCTTGCTTGCGATCACAATTTTTCTCAATTGCATGACAAAAGGGTTGTCATTAAATCACAGTATTGACAAAAAAATCGCTCGAGCATCCTCTCAGCATCCTCAATGGGGTGATTCTTGAATGTAACAAGATAAATGGATAAGAATTTACACGTCTTGTTGAGTGATTTGCCTATCAATGATACAGTCTAGCTTTAATAACTTAGTCTCTCCTTGGAGAAAAGATGCATCCTCTATAACATGTCGTGTCGGTGGGTCTCCATGGAAAGGTTTCAAGAAGTGCATATGAAAAGAGTCGTGAATGTGCCAATGTGGGGGTAATTCTAGATGATAGGCATTGCCATTAATACACTTCAAAATCTTAAAGGGACCATAGGATTTATTGACAAGCTTAGGGTCTCAACACCCTTGAGTTGGTTCTTCTCAATAGGTAGCATGACTAGGTCACCTTCAGTGATGAATAAAACTCTCTCAAGAAGTGCATATGAAAACAATTGTGAATGTGCCAATGTGGGGGTAATTCTAGCCGATAGGCATTTTAATTAATACGCTTCAAAATCTTAAAGGGACCATAGGGTTTATTGACAAGCTTAATTGGAGGATGGGTCTCAACACTCCGAATTGGTGCTTCTCAATAGGCAGCATGACTAGGTCACCTTCAGTGATGAATAAAACTCTCTTTCTACCCTTTTTTGCTCATGCATTGTAGGAAACATAAGCATGCTCGATGTTCTTATGGACAGTAGTCAAAATGCTAGAGAAATCATCATGAATCGGTCATAGTAGCCTCTACCTGATGCCTAAGATAGGTCAACAGAGTAGGGATGGTCTTGCCATATACAATTTGAAATGGAGATTTGCCTATAGTGGCAGAGTACTTAGTGTTGTAGGCAAATTGTAAAATGTGTAAATATTTGTCTCATTTTCCTAGCTAACCAGATATGTAACAATGTGACATGTCACAAATAGTATTTTGTGTGACCTCGATTTGACTGTTGGACTCCTGATGAAAGCGGTGGACAAGTCTAACTTTGTACCAAGATTGTCAAAGAGTGCGGTCTAGAAGTTACTACAAAATTGAATGTCCCAGTCTTACATGATTATTTTCTGAAGGCCATGGTGTACAAAGATGTGCTTGAGGAACAGATGAGTAACCTGAATGGTAGTCAAAGTCTTCTTACAAGGAATAAAATAAACATGTTTGCTAAATCTATCAATGATAGTCCAAATCATATTAAAACCTGAGATAGCCATAGTAAAGAAGTCCATAGAGATCTGTTCCCGTGGACCGTCAGGGATTGGTGACATGATAAGCAAACCTTGACATTTGCCCTTGTAGCTCTTGACTTTTTGGCAAATAAGGCATTGTGCAACAAAAGATGCAACATCAACTTTAAGCTTAGGCTAGAAAAAATCTAGAATTACAGTCTATTACATCGTAGCAACACCTCTATGTCTGATGTAGGGTAGTTGATGCACCGAAAAAATGATGCAGTGATGCACAAGCACTTTTTGAGAATAGTCATCATGAATGGAGTATGAGGCAATAGGGGTACCATTGGCTTGCTTAATTTTGTGCCAAATCTCAAAAGTCTTGATCAGTGGCATAGGCCTCCTTCATAGGCTCGAAACTATTGCCCTCAATGATTGAGATATTATGTATGCTAGGTTGTCGGCTCAGTGCATTGGCAACTACATTGTCTTTACTTGGTTGGTACTAGATCATTGGTTTAAAGCCGTCAATAAAGGCAACCCATTTAATGTGTCGATTCAAAATCACCGAGCTGAGTAAGGCTAGGTCTAAGACTCTCTGGTGATCGGTCTTATTGAGTAACTCAAAACCCATAAGATAGTTCTTCTATAGTTTAAGGGCATGAACCACAACAACTAACTCTTTATCATAACGAAATTCAACTGAGTGACTCAAATGCAATTGGATGATTGTCTTGCATAAGCACAATCTTGAAACCTTACCCACTAGTGTTAGTGACCATGACAAAGAAAGGTCGCATGAAGTCTAGCATGGTCAAAACTAGTGTTTGGGTAATTGCCTCTTTAAGTCATTGGAAAGCTAAAGTGTGCTGCTGGCCGCAAGAGAAAACACGAGTCTTACATAGGAATTTGGTCAACCGATGTGCCTTGTGTGAGAAGTTCTTAACAACCTACAATAGAAACTACAAACTAGAAAATATTGTAACTTGTGGATGTCTTTAGGCTATGGTCAGTTCACTATCCTTGGGATCTACTCAAATTCCTCAAGCTAAAATAATGTAACCAAGGTATTCAATTTTCGAACTGGAAAATGAACTTTTCTTCGGGTTGGCATACAATTGGTTCTCACATAAGAGAGAAAATGAAATCCAAGTGTTTCTCGTGCTCCTCTCAACTCTTGCCTATAAACCATTATGTCATCAAAGAAACCTACCATGATGTCTTGATAGGGTAGGAAGATACTATTCATCATCCGACTAAATGTGGCAAGTGTGTTTGTCAGTCTAAAAGGCATAACGATGAATTTGTAGTGGCCTATTTGAGTGCTAAAAATAGTCTTGAAAATATTAGGCTTGTTCACTCTCACCTAATAGTACCCTCACACAAGATCATATTGATGATCAATATTGATACGACTTCCATGCAATTTGAATCTGTCTTTTTTTTATAAGCCACGTTACATGAAAAGAAGTAAGACTATGAGGTTGAATGATGATGGATGTGATGCAAGTCTGATGTTTTTTTCTAGGGACGTAAATATGAAAAGCTTCCTTATGTAAGTAAAGAGAGAGGAGAAACATAACTGATGCTATGGTAACTAAAGTAATTGTGTTACTAAGGTTTCTACACTACAACTTGAACATCATGTCACTCAACAATGTATGGTGGGCAAATGCTATATGATTGATATCTCTTGTCTTTCAGCTCTATTCACATTTAGTTAGATGCTTTGTATTCACTAGTACTACAATATTTTGTATGAACTCACTTTCCCTTTTTTGCAAAAAACTAAGCTGAGGAAAAAAGTCTAGCTTATGCAACTATTTGGGAATATGGCGAAGAAGAGCTTTAAAGGCCCTGTTTGGCAACTAAGTTGAATGCATATGTTGTGGGCATGTGCTCTCTTTCCAAACCTACAACAAATGATAAGCAGATAATTGTAGCAATCTTGTGCATTGCCCAAGTGATTTGGTTTTGTTTAGTGTAATCAAAAGATTAATTTTCTAATGCTGAAGCATTTTCACCTCTCGCTCCCTCCAAATTTGCAACAATTTGGGGCAACCGTACCATTATAATCATGGATCCTTATCTAGACACAGTCATAACCCAAAAGGTCATGAATTTTCCACCATTTGTTTTTAGTTGTTCTCTAAATGCTTCTGCATTAGAATTATGTAGTTAGTTGACATATCTATCTTCTAAGATCTAGGTCTAATCCATAGAGGCATGGGCAATGATGTTGCATTTAAAGAGAAGGAAGATTTCTTGCTTTACTTATCTCTAAACAATTCCAAAGTATTTCATGTGTTCAACATACTTTTTTCAATACTTTCAAGTGACTCAATCATGGTGATGAGCAGCAATGTAGATAATCTGTAGAGCGGGGTATGAAAGGTTGTATTTGAAATAAGGCTAAATACTTGCCATATATTTGAAATAAGGCTAAATATTTGCCATGTATTTGGTAGCATGCCAAAGCATGAATTTTCATGAAACTTATGATTTGGGTCTTGAGAAGTAGAAGGTTGCCTTGACGTTGAAATTGTATGTACAAGTCTCTCAAGGAGGTGTCTAGTTGGACACATGAATCTTTTGTGTGGCATTTATAGAGAACTAAGTCACATTCACAATTTAATAATAGAGAATCTTGTTGTGGGGATTATTGGTGATAGTAACATGGAATTTTTTGGAGATACTTTTATTTTTCTCTTATAGCTATATTAATATGATAATCATTTTTATGGGGAGCTCTTTGTTTCTTCTACAGACTATTTTGTAGGATCGAGCCTTGGGACTAATATATCAAAGGATATGCTTGCAATTGACACAGCATTGGGCCTTATGCAAAATCATAAGCTCTTTAAGTCATATCACTCTGCAAGGATGCTTATGCCAAAGGGTAATCTCTTTAAGTTGCATAATTGAATAGCCTATTCTATTTTACTAATTTAAAAGTTGAAATCCTAGGCAATCTACCATAGCCACACTTGAACATGTTTGTTTTCTAGTCACATCACACTTGTGTATACTAAATTTGAGTACCCTTAATGTTAGATTCATGACACTCTAGTATGTCATCTTGTTTTAGTCATACCCAAGATAACAAAGTTGACTATTACAAATTTTATTAAAATGGATGTGAGGTAAGTGAATGAGCTAATTTATGTTATTCCTAGTTTAAGTATAATTGATTATCTATTTATTAGCAATACCCCATCAAACTTCGTAGACTAAGTGCTTTAGTGGAGATTTTGTTTGGGGTATTCTTTCTATTATTGATGTGAAAGAATATTATGAAGCTTAAAATTGAAGCCCAAAAATTGTTCCACAATTGGAAAAACTATTATAAGGCTAGAAAAACTACTACAAAGCCAAAAAATAGACTATGAAGTTGAGAAACTAAATATAATGTTGATTTTAAGAAAGTACTCTCAAGCATAAAATGTGCATTATCTTTTCATGTACAAAACTATGTATTTTAGAGATGAATAGTGCCTAGCATATCTAAAATGACATGATAATTTGAACAATGAAAAAGACATGTTGAAATTGAAAAAAAAAATTTGATTTTTCCTAGGAATCTTTATTATGAATATCAAGGTCATGGGATTATGGCATTGAATAAAATTATTATAAAGTTAGAAGAGAGATAATGAAATCAAAGACATAGTTATAATGTCAGAGAATTGATTAGAATTGCTTTGAAGTTGATTATGATTCTTATGAAGTTAGAAAACTATTTAAAAGCTCAAAGCTTTATAATATTCATCAATATTGGGTTTAGATAAGACGTCTAATCAGGTAGCCAAGCATTAATGATTTCTTGTATATATGTTAGAGCATTATTTAATAATTTCTATATTTGAATTTTAGATGTGGAACTTCTTTTATACTAGATGATACTTTTCCATATAGGTTTCATTTGATTTGACATCACGTACTAGTTTGCCATTGTCTTTTCCTCCAAAAAAATGACTTACTAATATGGTAGGAGTCATTATTTATGCACACCTTTGCACTCTTGTTTCTTCTTCTTTAGTCATCTCTCTCTCTCTCTCTCTCTCTCTCTCTCTCTCTCTCACACACACACACACACACACACACACACACACACACACATGCATGCACACATGCATGCACACACACAGACATCAAAAAAAGAAAAATGTTGCACACATATACACGTGTTGCTTGGGCATGATGCTTCTTTCATGTTTTTTGTTCAAAAACTACTGCCTTTTTCTGATTTCAAATTGAATGGAATAAAAAATGTCCAAGTATACCCTTTGGTCATAATTTCTTGCAAACAATCCTCTTTCCCATTAATTATAATTTTTTATTAAAGAAAGAACTATTTTTTTTTAAGCTAATGAAGGACTCAGTCCCTTTCAAATGTTTTCAAAGATTTATGCCATTTTCTTCTTGGCCAATGAAAATTTATCATATGTGCATCAGTTCATAATTCTAATCCACGCTTTTGAATTCCTTACTATTGCATTTTTTGAAACTCGTGGGGTCTCTTTAGAATGTTTATTAAAGTCAATTTACTTTAATGCGAATTTTGTAAGCAATATAGTATTAAGAGCACTCTACTCTATTGACAAGGAGCACTCTAATCTCTAATGTATAGTCTTTAAGAAATCTAGCCTTAGGAGCACTTTGGTCTCTTGATATGGTCTTTGATTCCTCAGGTAGAATTGTAAAGGAAATCAAGTGGCCTAATGCACAATGTCCAAGCAATTTAGACTCACGAGCACTTTAATATGTTTAACATGGTCTATTATTCCCTCGACAAAATGCTCACAAGAATCAAGTCATCTTATGGGTAGTGTCTAATAATCTATCCTCAAGAGCATTCTAGCCTCTTGACACAATATGCAATTCCCTTAAAAAAATGCTCATGAGAATCAAGTCATCTAATACATAGTTTCTCCTCATGATTACTTCACAGTCTTGACATGGTTTACGATTCCCATGGTAGAATGCTCACGTGATTCAAGTCATATAATTAGTAGTCTCCAAGAAATCTAGCCCTAGGAGTACTCTAATCGATGGACATGGTCTACAATTCCTCAGTAGAGTAATGCATAGTCTCTAAGCTATCTATCCTCAAGAACACTATAATTTCTTGACACAGCCTATGACTCCTTTGGCATAACGTTCACAAGAGTTATAAAGTTTGTAAACAATCTAATGCATAGTCTATAAGCAATATAGCCTCAAACTTCAAGGGAAGACATGGAACATCTAAAACTTTGAGTTGAAAGAGTAGAAATGGACTAAATGGCAGTTTCCCAAAAGAGTAGAAAGGGTAGAAATGGACTAAAGGCAGATTCATGAATAATTAAAATTTGAGTTCAATAAAAGAAGTTATAGTATTCATTTTTTTCACATCATTATGTTTTATATCATGTGTATCTAGAGTATAGTTTGGAAGCTAGGATCTCCATATAATTAGATGTAGTTACATAAATATGAAACTATGTAAATTCAATACAAATGAAGGGGGATACATTGAGAATGTGATAGTAAGCATAGTGAATTGTGTGCACTTTGTATGATCAAGTTTGATGCCGTTCTAATGAGTTGATAGATGTTAGTGTTTTCTCATAGAAAATGTGTCATGTAAGCAACATTATGCTAGTACATGCATCATATTGGATATAAACACTCTAATTTAGATCAGCATAAGCTGTTTGGTCCATCTACTTAGATTCTTTTGTCATTCTATCCATGTTCCAACTCAATTTATTTCATGCGAAATTCTAGTACCTAGTGACAAGTTTAGGAGCATCCAACTAAAAAAAGTGAATATGCAAGAGCAATTTTCAGAACTATGTAGATGCAAAGTTGAAAATACATACTGCTAGGTACTAGTGTGTGCAAAGGATGCATGCCCATGATATAAAAAGCAAAGTGTCTTATTTGATTTCACAACACGACTTCTCATAGGTAGTATCCACTTTGACTTACAATTAAATGTATAAGAGGAAGGTAAAAAATACAGGCTTTCCAAATTTTATATTCATAGAAGGGATATAATTATTGACCCAAAAATTCACATTAGGGGTATATAAAAATTCCCTTTTGAACACACGTTGTATACTTGGCTTACACAAGATGGACCCCCCGAGGGGTGTGTGTGTGTGTGTGTGTGTGAGAGAGAGAGAGAGAGAGAGAGAGAGGCACCATTGAGATTGAGGAAGGAATATGGAAAGCCTTTTAGAGAATGTTGGGAGAATATGACATATGGAACAATATGCCAATAGGTTGAGTTAACGTCAAGATTTATGTGGAAAATGAGACAATATGGAGTAGATAATCAAAGAGCTCTTTGTTAGCTTTTAGATTGTTATCCTCCCATTTTTGTAAATTGAATGTATGGGAAATCTACTCTCAGAGGTATGTAATTCATGAAATGTGCTAGACTATAAGCAAATTTTGTGTTACTGAATCATATATATGAGCTACTTTGGAGAGAGAGAGAGATTCTTATTGTTTTTGTTTTTTATTTTTTAAGTTTTTTTAAATTAAAGTGTTTTTAGGGAAATACCCCATTTATAAATTGTGTTACTAAGTGTCATTTTCACATGTTCACTATTTACACTCCTACGCAACCCTGCTTTCCATAGCCTTCTTTTTTGTCTTCCCTAGCAAAAAGAGAGAGATTAATTTTTATTGTTTTAATTTTTTTTAACAATTTTTTAAATTAAAGTATTTTCAGGGCAATGTGCCCTTTATAAAGTGCATTACTAAGTGTCATTTTCACATTGTCCCTATTCACACTCCTACGTAATCTTGCTTCCCATAGCTTTCTTTTTTGTCTTCCGTAGCATCCTCCCACACTTATGGCTTCCCCCTAGAGAAGCCTTTGTCCAATGGATTTCATCCGCATATTCCCATGCCTTAGTAGACAAGATTTACCCTACCTTTTGCAAGCCATCCCATCTCAAATCACACTTGAGATCTTTCCTTCTTGCTGATAATCCCACTATTTAGTTTATCAAGATAGATTTATCAATGGGAAATCTGTCATGATTTCTACCTCCCCTCATCAATGGATCCAATTGGATATTTTGAGCTCTCTTGACCACAGTGCTAGCTTCAACAAGACTCTAGGTATGGCCATGGTGGATAATGTCCCTTTCTCTCTCCATGAGTACTCTATTCCGCTTCATCAGGGCTTCATCTTGCCACCTTCATTTGATAGAGGGGGATGCATCCCTTCTTGTTCCCCTTGCATTCAGAATTTTTGGTGAGGATGTCAAACAACAACCTAAGGGTCCTTCTGCATCCACAATGGTGGACTGAGTCCATCCACAAGTGGTGGAGTGGATGAGCTAAACCTAGAAATAGAACTTGTTAAAAATGTTATAGACCTAGCCAAAGAGCAAGATGAGAGCCAGAACATCCTGTCAACATATCTGAATCATGCATACCCATCTATGATCATCCTCTCAACATATACGAATCGTGCATACCCATCCTCCAGCTATGATCTTAATGAGGCAACAACCAAGACACACCTTGACTCGATTGATCCAATCAATATTGACTCTAAGGAATAGCTTACCCTATTAGAAGTGATGAAGGAAACCAGTGTTCCAGAGGATGAGGTACTATGCCAGCTTGTAGATGACATTTGTGAGGATATCATTGACTTTGGTGCTCCCATCAATCCAACAGTTAATGAGATTGCACGCTTCGATGACTCAAGCCTCAATGATTTAGAGACAATGCATCTCACTTAGAAGGCAATCGAGGATGCCAAGCCAGAGTACCATATGTATGAGGAGGAATTCCTGGATTTGCAAAGGTCGTTGTTCAAGGACAAAGATGAAGAAGCTGGCTCTTCAAGTCAACATGAAGTGCAAGACCAAGTAGAAAAGGGATTCCAATTAAAGACTATAATTGACGCCCTTTGTGATGAGACTGAAAAGGTATGTATCCTTAACAGCTTAGGGTTTAGGGTTTATTTCATCATTTGATTCCATATCATCTATATACTTTTTGTAGGCTCTATTTTAAATGGAAAATCGTTGTTCTATCTTCACCCAGTAGGGAACTAAAATTACGGTTTGGGGTTTAGCATGACAAAGTCCAAAAAATCATGAATATCTTGAACTCAACTCTTTCTATAGCAAATCTAAAGCATGGGGTGGATCTTCAGTCCAAAAAAGGCCTTGTAAAAAGCATGAAATCATACATACAACCAGAGCCTACTTGTGCTGTAAAGCATGGGGTGGATCTTTAGCCTAAAAAAGGCCTTATAAGCATCGAATCTGACATCATGCAACCAGGTCCTACTTGTCACAAGTTGTACAAGGCCTTTTTTGGGCTAAAGATCCACCTCATGCTTTAGATTTGCTATAGCAGCACCTAGGTTCAAGAAAATTCTTTTAAAAAAATGTCTTCACTTGGTTAGACATCCAAACCCTAAATTAGAAAACTAGGATTTAGGGCTTAGCATAACAAAAGTCAATAAATCTCATTTTTTTAAAGCCCATGTAATCACTCAGCCCATCTAAAGCATGGGGTGAGTTCAGACAAAAAAAGGCCTTGGAAGCATGGAATCTGTCATCATGCAACCAGGGCCTACTTTTTTAACCTGAAAACTCACCCATGCTTTAGACTTGCTAAATGAGCATGTTTTCCCAGTTTTAATTCAAAAAACAAGATTCTCACATCCAAAAATTTAGGTGTATTTTTCAAAAATATAATGATAAATCAGGAGTTTAGGGTTTTGATGTAATATCTTGATTCCAGAATGTGTTGTGGCTTGGTGAATATGCTATGCGCAAGGGCGGAACCAAAGGATCTTCTAGGGGAGACATTGCTTTTAATCAGTCACTACTTTGATAAAGTGGCTCAGTACCTACTGGTCTTCCATAAGTAATTATTGTCACCAGATGATGGCACCAATGTTTGTTGTGTGCTCATGTTCTCTATTGCATCTCACACTATGGGCTTCTCAATTTCTTTGTTGTATGGATGGGGGATGTGATGTCGATGTAACCAAAATTTTATGCTTGTATGTCTCTTGGAAATTTCCTTCTAGGCATCTTCGAGTGAAGTTTGTGTGCATGTACATTTGTCAACAGTCCTACCAAATGTGGTAGCTCATGGAGACTATTGTGTGCATTTGAAACCAATGTTGCATCTAGAAATTTAACATGGATTTGTAGAAGTTGTGGGTAGAGACTCGTCTCTCTAAGTGTGATGCTTCTGGCTATAGCTATTTCCCATAGGTGGCTTATTTGTTGCTTACAAGTAGTGCATTCCTCTATGCATCCATCTCTAAGAATTGTCTTTTGCTCTACCAACACCTTGTCTAGAACTCAACTTCAAAACAAAAGCATCCTTTTTGTTCTCTTGCAACCTCCATATACAAAAATTATTATTGACTCTTGTCTTCACATGAGCATTATTTTGTAGAAAAACCAATTGTTCTTACAATAAACATTTTTTCTATGAAACCAATATTTACCTTTGAAATCATTTTGAAACTTGCTTGAATTTTGAAAATGATTAGCAAGACTATATGTAAACTGTTAAAGATAGTGTAAATTGCACTATCCACATAGGGCATAGGGGCAAACCCTAACCCTAACCCTAAGAGGTTCACATGTATATCTTCATGTTCATTGTCAATACACTTAGTGTACAGGCAGCTATATCGTGTGCACTCCTCTTTCTCTCCCTCTCTCACTTTTGCTATCATGGTATTAAAGCACCAGGTGCTCCCAAGCCCTTGCATTCCGTCAAGGCACTAAGCCCTCCGTGTGTGAGGCATTCTTCGATCCTTATGTGAGAGATTTCCGTTGAGAGAGAGTCCAAGACCTTGTTCCATCAAGGCATAAACCCTCCAACTGAGGCATCTCCATTCCATCTTCTCAAGCTCATCTTGTAGAGCTAGTCTTCCTCTTCATTTTGGTTTAGGAAGCTCTCCATTCCGCTTCATGGAGATCAAGTTATGCTCTTCTGAACTTCCGAGAGTTTCTTGAGAGGAGATGTTCTTTGAGGGTGAGAGATTTATAGGCAGATCTGTAAGCACAAGCAGCTCCTCTCACAACAACGGGACCTCCAAAGCAAGCAAAGTTTCTAGGTGACTTCTTTGTCCAGCTCTACAACTCTCGCAGCAAACGACTGCTACTTCCCAGGTCTAGGCTTGTGCTAGCCTCTCAACTCCTTCCTCTCCACCCATGGGCAACACCCGCCTCACTGTCTCCAACGACTTTCATAATGACTGTGCATCCTCAGCAGACGAGTGGCCTCACAGACGACTAGCGACTCCCATCTTCACAAAGTCACAATGACCACATATCTCACGACGCACTCGATTGGCAGCTCCACTGTCAGCTTCCATAGTCCTCCATCACGGGCTCCTACAACAGCCTGGCGGCTCATAGATGCCCTCAACAAGCACTACAAGGCCCAGCAGTCTCTCCAAAGCACTGAGCTCCTCGACACAGTGAGCCAGCCGCCTACGAGTCTCCAACGAAGAAGGCTCCAACCACGAGTGCCACCTCCAACACACGGACATGCAGAGACGAACGACTCCTAGCAACGACCTCCTGCCGACCCCAAATGAAGAAAAGATAAAACAGCTTCTACCTACAGGAAAATGCCCATGCAAAGGGAACGATGGCCTTTATCAAGCCCCCAGCTCGTCTCAGTCGACCCGTGAAGGCTTACGCGCTGCCTTTAACTGTCTATACCATCTGAGTACCAGCGAGCAACCACGAAACCAGACGACCTCCGCCACGGCTCACCAAAATCCGCCTTCAACGCTAGACTCCATCATGCCCACAGCTACGCACGAGCCAATAACCTGCATGCTTTCCACGCCTCTGCAACAACGATGTCCTCGACGCAAGTTCACCAACTGCCTTCTACAGCTCCTTGGTAGCTCAACTGCTGCAGACAACGCTTATCTCCACATGGGACTGCAACGACACGGCCAAGCTGCAAACTTGAAACGACCAAGGGTCTCCTACTAATGAACGGCCAACGAACGGCCACCTCCAACAAAAGCCTTGACGACTGGCTCTCCGGCTCTAACCCTCGAGTGGCCCCCATCTGCACGGCATAGTGCAAGATAACAGTGACTCAAACTTCCAATGGGAGCACCCAGTAGATAGGATCGTTGACTAGGAAGCGACGCTTGACTAGGAAGAGACGCCTCACGCACATCGATGGAATCCTGAGGTTCCTTCAAATCTCAGAGATTCCGATCACCTTATATCAAGGGGTAACCATACACCATGGGGTAGTCCAATTATTGACACGTGGTGGATAAGAGCCAGGCTAACCCGAGTATGATTAACCTGGGGTCAGCCATTTACATAAGGTCCACTATGGTTTGGTTTGCTCTTCCTATGGTCAGGTTTTTGACATGTGTCGACCTTATCCACATGGCAGTCTTATCCACAAGTGCCATGTCATCATATGACTGGCTCACTTACCATCCCAATCACTCTCCAAGTCAACCAACTCAGCATGCCATGTCAGCAGTACCACAGTGCCAGCCAGGCATAGTTGCCTCTTCACAGGCACACTTTGCTTTTAGCATGTCACCTCAGCCTGCCTCATCATCATTTTGATCACCCTCTTGGGATTCCGAGAGCCATAACTTTTAATCCAAGGGGAATTTGGAGGTGATCCAAAAAGAAAAATTGATCGCCAGCTTACGCTCTACGCACTGATCACCTCATATCTGCCATCTAACATTTCCATAGGTCACCATCTTTGATTCCTCATCATTGGAGCCACCTCCTGATCCATTGTAGCACACCCAGCACATAAAATGAACGAACTAAAACTTATTTTTTCTACATTTTGTGATTCGACGTGTAGTCTAGCTATAGACTAGCACCCACGTAGAGGAGATCCAACTCTACCAAGCCAAGTAAGCCATTGCCACATTACACAATTAGTTCTCACCGTCATCAGTCCATGCGGTTTTATCATCAATAACATCTGACACCAACTCAGTACACCTGGCATTCGGCAGTTCATCACTCAGTGTGACACTTGGCAAAGTAATCCTCTCTCGGATTCAGGATTGTTGCATTCTTCTTGCACGCACACATGCCATCCATGTACAGTCACGTTTGTTGACTATTTTTGGCATTGGTTCCTACACACACACATCAGCCTTGTACAGCCTCGGCTATCCAAATACACAGTTGTCATCATTCGACTATAGGCTTGATCCTTGGCACACATCAGTTCTCACATGACTTGGTTTTGATCGTTCAACATAAGCCCCGCAATGGCAGCTCTCACAGAGTGTTTAGACACTCTCGTCGATACACGGGTAAGCCTCTTGCATAGAGCACCAGATTGCCTCCAGCATGGAGTTATCCACATCACAAAATAGATGATACGCCAGTCATGACTCCGGATGAGATCCGTGAGTGGAAAGAGAATCTTCTTCGACCATTTATTGCCACAGGGTATGTTCCAGTGTATGATGCCGATTCGAGCCTCATTGGCCTTAACAGATCAGATGCAGACGCAGATGCTTCAGATGTTAGCATGGATCAGCCCGTAGTTTTTTATCATGCACATTTTTCAATAAGCCCTCAGCACGAGACGTACTTCTCGGTAAACCCTCAGCACGAGGCACATTCGACCATAAGCCCTCAGCATGTAGGCAAATTTGACGATAAGTCCTCAGCATGAGGAAGTCTCATGTACATCAACACAGTCTGATTCTAGTGATGTACATCCATCACACTTACACATGGATCTGACTCCATCTTTTGCCACATATACTACGGAGTTCACCAGTGATCATGCAGTTATTCAGCAAGTAAGTCCTCAGTACGAGGCACTCACATCTCCAGCTGCATGTAGAGATTTATACCACAACACATCCAGCTCTTTAGGTGATACCATTCTAGCATCCATCACTTATGCTTTCACCTTTGACATAGAGCATACCATGGGCTCAATTCCCTTCAGCACTTCAGATCAGTAGATCAGTCTTTAGGTTATCTCAACATCGGCTCACTTATGCTGCATTGCACCCTTGGATCCAGCGATCACCACCTCTTTTGATCAACAGATCATTCCTCAGTATGAGGATACTTATGCATTAGTGCGCTCCTACCCCAGTGTAGTAGACATCATCAGGTTCAGCAATAGCACAACCTGGGGAGACTCAGTGTTTCAACATGCACTTATGAATGTAGTATATAGTCCATACTTGATGCATATCAATGGTTGGATCCATGACTACAGATTGATCCCTTCATCAGCATTTGGCACCTCATTCGCCTCAGGGACATCTTATGCATTCACAGTTGTACTTCAGCCTTTTAGGCCTTTCTACTATCATCTCCTTCTTGACGAGCCTATGATAGATGCTACATCCCATGCCGATGGATGTTTTGCTATGCACATAGCAGATGACCTTCAACTCATGACAGTTGAGCATACATGTTTGACAGGTTGCATTCACAGTTGTACTTTAGGCTTTTAGACCTTTCTACTATCATCTCCTTCTCGACAAGCCTATGATAGATGCTACATCCCATGCCGATGGCTATTTAGCCATGCACATAGCAGACACGACCTTCAACTCATGACAGTTGAGCATACATGTTTGATAGGTTGCCATACCTTGTCATTTGTAGGGCCTCTTCATCAGCAAAGCAACATATCACACTTGCACCTTCGGCCCTAGATTTTTAGCCTGTGCATCACTCTATCCTCATTGACTATGTGGTATTCTTCGACCCCGCATCATTTGACAGAGATTATTCTATTGCAGCATACCTCTCACATTGTTGTCAATTCTTTTGGGCTGGCGACACCCTTGTATGTCACAACCTATCGGATCACATTGCCATAGCTACATCGACTCGCCTTACATCCAGATGCCTCTTCTTCAGAGCAGATGCATAGTCCACGATGACTTATGACATGTTCATCATGCAACCATACGTACCGTTCTTCACACAGTCATCATTCAATCAACCAGTCTTTGATCCAGGTGGACTTGACTTTCTGCATATTTCCTTCCTCTTCCTTTTGGCCTATCTTCTGGGTTTTATTCCTAAAGGCGAAGGATGACCCACAACTTAAGAGGGGGGAATCCAAATTATGTATAGGATCGTAAGTTGTACTCATTGTACATGCTTCTGCTATGTAGTCACTGTGCTCACATACACACATACTATTCTGATTTCTTTTCAGTTTTGGATGCTATCATATGCACCAAACGAAATCCACAAATAGGTCTTGCACATGCACCCTCTACTTATCTAGTGCAATTTAAGAGGGGGTATTGAAGATAGTGTAAATTGCACTATCTACATAGGGCATAGGGGCAAACCCTAACCCTAAGGGTTTCACATGTATATCTTCATGTCCATTGTCAATACACTTAGTGTACAGGTAGCTATATCGTGTGCACTCCTGTCTCTCTCTCTCTCCCTCTCTCACTTCCGCTATCATAAACCAACTTTGTTAGATCCTTGCAACTACAAAGTAGTACTCGTCCTTGTAGCTGCAAAGTAGTAGTACTCCTTGCAGCTGCAAAGTAGTACGCTTCCTTGCAGCTTCATAAAAAATTTGTTCCTATGTTCATAGCCTCCTTATGAACTGCTATTATTGTTGTCACTATGCAATAATTAGTTCTCTTTTTTCCTCATTGGCTAATCCATGCAGGTCTTGTTGTATACAAACTGCTTCTCCTCCTACCTCCTTTTCTAACATGAACTTATTGTTACTGCATGCCTTCTTGTAAACTATCTCATTATTGCTGCATACTTTTATTTTGTTGCCAAGTCTTGTGGACTGCTCCTCCTCTTCTTCATGGCCTCCTTGCTGACTAGTCCCTTGGTTTTTCTCCATCCTTTTGGACTGGTTCTTTTGTTGCATATCTCTCCTTGATGTTGACAATGTCTTGTGAACTATCCTAGTAACGGAACCAAAAAATGTGTTGTAGATATGTATACTAGCATGTTTGCATGGTAATAATAGCCACAAACTAAAATTATTCATCGAAAAGCCAAAAACTAGTCTAAAAGAAAGAATCTACCCTACAAAGGGAAATAGCCTAAAATCTAACCTATCCTAGTCCTAATTAACAAATGGAAAATGGATAAAATACAAAACTTGCAACCCACCACTCTCCTTCTCACTCTCTCCTCTCTGAACACCTATACTCCCATCCAACCACATGCAAGTCATGGGCATCTTATGGGGTGCCCATCCTAACCATACAAGTTCTTGCATCAAGTATGTATAGAATGGGGTAGATTGAGTCTCCAAGAAGGGGGAAATTAGGCTATGCCATCCATATGCTCCACTAACACACCACCCAAGAAGATAAAGCCCTAAGAAAGAAGAAAGGAATGCCACTCAAGCCACAAGGCACTCTGCTATTTTAATCCACACACAAGAGTGTATTGCATCATGGAGGATCCTCAGCCAAGGCTTGATGCTCATAAGCCACCTCAAGTCTCTCACACTCAAAGGAACTTACACAAACAAGACTTCTAATAAGGAGACAAGAACTCATGCTAACACAAGGACACATAAAAGTGGATTCCAACTAGGGCTATAGGGAATGAGTACTCCCATCACCTACCTCTCAATATATAGATCAAAGAGGATAACCATGTGTCATAGATAGCTCTCAATATATAGATTAAAGAGGGTAACCTGTAAACCACTACACCATGTGTCATAGATAGCTCTCAATATATAGATTAAAGAGGGTAACCTGTATGCCATGTGTCATACAATGAGAGGTCACATGGATTGCATCTAATAGGATTTAAATATGTCTATCATGCCACTATCCTACGCCACTATCCTATGGTCAAAACCATGTGCTATGTGAACAAGAACATGTAATACAAATGTGGTGCGATATGTATATATAAGCCTAATTGGGACATGACATGGATGGCCAATGTGCTAACTCAAAAATGGGTTAACATGATATTCAATGCACAAGGTTGAAGGGACTTAATTTTTGGAGGGGGGAAGGGGGGGATCTGGGACAAGCTTAAATGTAACCCTTTTGATAGCTGAAACCAAGGCATTAGTAACTTTATATTTAACATATGTTTTTCCACACATATATATGGCGAGAGTAATTATTAGGGTGTTGGGTCATGATTATGTATTTCTCTCTATTTTAGTATTTATTTCATGCAAAATTTATAAAAATAATTTCAAGTACAACATGAAATAATACTACTCCCTACTTAGAAAAAAAAACTTTGTATTATTATGTAACCTTATAATATTTATTGACTTCCTGAGTTAAAATTTGTTTACTAGAGTAAAAATCAAAGGCATGCATTTGCAACTATATAAGCATACTGAAAATTTTCAAATGTATATATGACAATATATGCATAAGCACTTTGAAGGAGCCGTTTGTATAAGAATCGACAAAATAATAAAGTGCACCAAAGAGGACATTCAAAGAGTTGATACAGCATGTCTAAGAGGCTAAGATAAAAATAAATTAAGTCAAAATATCCAAGAGTCAAGTAAAATAATTAAAAGGTTAATAAAAAGTGTGTGAATGGCTATAAAAGTCACAATGAGGGGTGTATTGACAAGGAAAAATCTATATATGAGCAAGTTAGTCATGGTAGTGTGTGCAAAAATACAAAATAGTTCACCAAGGCTCAAAATAATGATGTTCAAAGGAAAAATAAAGTGCACATTTTTTATCCATCAAAGTATATGAGCCACTCATTCTAAATCCCAATTAACATATCTATCATGGAGTATACTAAGGACACCCTTGAAAGGTGACAAATTCATTTTAAATTCAAATTTGAGTATTGATCTGTGGGGGTATGGTCCTATGTAGAAGTGGTAGTCTCTCATCACCTAGCACTAGTAGTTGACATCCCAGTGTATGACTTAACATGAACATCATAGTGTATGTCTTAACATGAACATCATACCTTTAACTTTCAATCTCAAGGATTCAAGGAAATGCCACACACTCTCCAAAAACCTTGAGAGTACTCAATAGCTCCAGAATTCTAATAGACCTAGCACCAATTAGTGGGTTACAATGGTAAGATTCAACATTTACAAAAATAAAAAAGGAAATCATGGAACTTGAGGAAACTTGAGAATACATATAAGAGAAAGAATGAAAATCAAATGGAAGAATTGATCATGTTGATTGCATATGTTATATATGTTTGCCATTTCATTCCTCAATATGTAGAAAAATTGGAATATTTGAAGGGAAAATGCCGTTAGTCCAAGATAACGAGGATAATATAATTGGACTCCTTCACTTACCCTACATCTCCATCCATTAGGAAAAGGATGTTTTTTAAATAAAAAAGGGCAAGGATTTTAAAGTATAGCATTGATAGAATTAAGTATCTGGAACATGGAACATTTGGGATGGAAAAAACCAATATATCTAATGTTTTCCATGATACATCGTCCAATGTGGGCACATTGGATGGACTTGATTGCTTGACATTGACTTTGACACCAATAGTAGCAACACACCTATAGGATTCAAGGAAAATCAATCAATTTGGGTGCATTTTTTTGGCGAGCATCTTTTGGTGAGCATGTGCAAAAATGGAATGCTCTCTCTCTCTCTCTCTCTCTCTCTCTCTCTCTCTCTCTCTCTCTCTCTCTCTCTCTCTCTCTCTCTCTCTTTTCCTTTTTCACATTCCCACTGATATAAATTAGTTTTTTGCAATCAAGATTCCATAATTCTTGGCCCAATAACTACCTGGCCCTCCCATTTCTCTATGGCCTGCTCCAAAAAGCATGCCCCTTTTCTAGAAGACATGTTTGCTAAAGGATTGGAAGGCAAAGTGATTATACTGCTACAATATTGAACTTGGCATGCAACTATGGAGCCTGGCCGGAAAGAACACAATGAAGATATACATAAAGGTTTTTATATACTCACTGCTTTCACGATCTACAGTGTCCATGAATCAGGACTTGTATTCTTCTGCCCAGTCTAGCAACAAAATCCTCCATTTGGTGTGACTTACTCTAAGTTAAGATAGTTCGTGATGAACTCGCTTTATCTTTGCTAAGGTACTTTTGAGATATAAACTATGCTCTCTATGTTCTCTTGTTTCTAAAGCTCATTTTTGTGATGACACTTTAGTGGAAGAAATGATGTAGAAACCTTTTTTACTTCAATACAAAGAGATTGCGATAGGAGCCTCACTCCTGTGTGTGGTGGACGAAAAGGTTGCCTAAGGTCTTCACAATGTGGTTCACTCCCAGTCTGGTCAAGTTCTTTCTAGAGATGGAGTGGTCGACTCTCACAAGATGCTCCTATAATATAGACTCCTAAAAGAGCATATAAACATCAGAGATCCCAAGCATAGCTAGTTTTCACTCTAACATCTAAGGGTGAAGCATTACGCTGTATGCGTAGAGTCTTCTACCTTGCAGAGGGGAAGGCCATCTTGCTTATACTCTTTTGGAAGAGGCTATGTCAATAGATTACTTGCTAAAGCTTATTGGTTGGACCTGATTTGCGGGTCATGATATGTAGATTCTACCATGGTGTAGAATAGCTCATTTATTGAAGACATATGACCAAGAGAGAAACTTCCTGCTCTGCCTCAAAAAATGTTGAAGTGCACATCAATGAGCACCTCGCCTAGTTGCCATACATGTTTCCATTACTACACTTTGAAACACTATGAACACTCGAGGTTTTACGTGCAGATTTCCCTTACTAAGACGAAGATTTTGTTAACTTTGTATGCTATGGTCTGGAGGTCCCTGGGTCCATTAACTTCTGTGTGCTGAACTACATCTGGAATTTGCTTATGCTACAAGACAATAATCATCGTGACCTTGACCATTGGCAACCTCTACTTCCAACATAGTTGGAGCTCCTCGTATGACCTTACAGATGGCTCCTAAATGTGGCATATGAGCCATCGCCTGACCTGGCCAGTAACGTTCTCTCTCTCTCTCTCTCTCTCTCTCTCTCTCTCTCTCTCTCTCTCTCTCTCTCTCTCTCTCTCTCTCTCTCTCTCTCTGACATCACTTTGTTCTTTACCTCAAATGGATTTTCTCTCACATGTAGGTTCAGTTGTTGCTTGTGCTAGTATTAGGACAAGGAATGCTTGTATCAGTATTAGGAGAAGGAGTGCTTGTTCGCAATAGAAATCTCCTAGCCATGAAAGAAATCACACTAAGCTTAGATCTTCTAAAATTTTTGCAAGGTTTCTACCCAAAATAGTCTTTACATAGAAAGAGAGATTGACTCTCTCTCTCTCTCTCTCTCTCTCTCTCTCTCTCACACACACACACACACACACACACACACACACAGAGTTCCTATTCCTTTCCCCCTTTACATTCACTTTACCTATGTCCTCCCCCCCCTTCACACACACATAGAGTTAACCAATTGATTAACAATATGCCACCGCTGGTTAGTGATGTCATTTGATGGATAGTGGCAAGTCCATAAAGCTAGGATTGTGCCTTGGATCCAAATAGGCCCAAGATGGTTGTAAAAGAATGAGGAAAGAGAGTGGTATAAAGGGAATAGTGTTGGCCCTCCCTTCAAAATGTGACATGTATAAAAGGCCAAGTGGTTGACTTTGGACTTCATTGTTGGATGCATAAGTTTTGAATACAAGCTCCCTCTTCTCTTACAAGAGTGTTTTTGGGTGTTTGCCACTCCATCCCCATTCATTCTCCTCCCCTTCTCCCTCTCTTCTCCCATCTCCCCTTTCTGTCCTTCTCTCATGGAAAAACATTGTAACAATTCGAAAGCCGCTTGAGTGACAGTTCGAATGACTTATTCTTTGCATTGCTCTCACAAGTAGTAGCTTGGAGTGGAGGTTCCATCGGCATTCCTTGAAGATCCCCATGACACATGAGTCACTTTTGAGACCACACACACACACACATACACAAGTCCCCTTACATAGGGGACCCTCACTTTGTTTTGGAAAAAAGCATGGATAGCAATGATGGGGATACACCTTTTCTATTGCTATTTTATAAGTTTTAGTAAAAAGAAAAGGAGAACTCTAACATTATAAGGGTGAATCTAAATACCTTGGGTCCTTAGAACAATTCCTTACTTTATGTACAAGAACGTTGTTAGGGTTCCCTCATGAGAACCCCCCCTTTATGTACAAGAACATTGTTAGGGTCCCTTCATGAGAACCCCCCATTGGAAACTAAGTTAAATAAATTATTATGCAGAGTGTCTACTACGTCTCACAAGTCGTATGAAAGATATAAGGGCCATGTAAAAGGTTTAGGGAATGTGAGACAAGGGAATATTTTACTTGGACCCTTAAGGGGAGAAATGGGACACCACATGGAGGGCATGGGATAGAGCTATGCTACTTTGGAATGTCCCTCTAGCCTATAAGTTAAGTTCTTGTCCAATTTTTGTGGAGATTTTCTTATGGATATGGGAAGGGTAGTACTATTTACCCCTTTAGGGTTTTTTTTCCATGAAATTGAGGCCATTATATTACTAAATATGATTATCAATTGATGTGTGTGTGTGTGTGTGTGTGTGTGTGTGTGTGTGTTTTCACCCCCCAAAAAATGTGTGTGTTTGGATTCAATAATCCCATCAATAAAGGAACCATACAATCAAATCAATCATAGAATAGCTTAACAACATTAACTAGAAATAATTAAGATATGGAAAATAAATACTTGAAGGAATCAAATTAAGTTTAATTTCAAACGTATTATTACAACCAACCTGGTAGGGCTAAAAAAATGAGTAAATAAGTGTCAAAACCATCAGGTAGTCTAGGCTCCAAGCTTAGGGTCCACTTACCTGCCACCATCCAAATAAACCATATTTTAGAGCAATATAGCTTAATTTGGGTAGACAGGTAATGCTTGAGTCCCCTGGCTTGTTATCACTCTACCTAAGAAAAAGAACATCCCTCCAAATTCTAGCATATAAAAATATAATGATTTCACAAAGGAAAGCATTAATAATAATGCATTAACCCAGTTTTAAAGTAAATGTACCAATAGACTAAAGTTGCATTTAAAGGAGTAAATTGATTAAAGAATTTTGTGTGTGTGTGTGTGTGTGTGTGTGTTATGTATACATATATATGTATAAGTGTATCTAGCCATAAAAAGGACATTGAAATAGGGCCAATTATAATGGCCTTACAAGACCACTTGTAGTGAAATTGGGGGCATTATTGGAAATATGCAAGCGGTTAATTGGAAAACCAAGGTCATTACCTAAATGTTAAGATTAAAAAATGAACTACTTACCATCAACCCCCGGCAGCCTGTAATTACTTGACAAAAAAGTGTGTGTTTAGATTAAAAATGAACTAGTTAGAATCCAAGTGTGTATTTAGATTAAAAAGTCCCATCAATAATTGAGCCATACGATTAATTCCACCAATTGGATAAAAATAAAAAATAGGGGAACATATACGAAAAAAATGTTTGAGACATATAAGTTGAAAAACCCAACAACTAGAGTTTGCAAAAATTTCCAGCAAAATCAAGAATTTGTAATAATATTGAGTTTGACAAACACAGCATTGAAAAACGATGCTGAATCCTCAGATAATCTAGGTTTTGAGGTCAAGGTCCACTTACCTGCCACCATCCAAACAAACTAGGTGTTAGAACATCATAGTTACATTTGGATAGGCAGGTAATACCTGTTTTCCTCGGCATGTTATCGGTTTACCTAGGAATATAGACAATCATATGGATTCTTGGATAATTAAAGAAAATTTAAGTCACAGTAAAGTTTAAGTCACAAGTGGAGTAAGGAATGAATGAGTGCATCCGTTGAGAAGGGATTAGAGGAGGTATAGGAGAATAAGTGTGCTTGGTGTGTGGGATGGTTAAAAAGAGAGTGTAAAGGGGAGATTTCCCAGAGATACATAAAAGAATAATTCATAGTTGGGGAAGTATACATATTTGTGTGTGTGTGTGTGTGTGTGTGTGTGTGTGTGTGTGTAAACATATGTATGTAAAAGTTGTTGAGAGATCACACTCAACATCATGTGATCATATGTGCATAGCACCATCATGTGATCATATGTGAATAGCACTAACACTTATAGAGTGCTATAAAGGAAAGGGTTAGATGCCCTAACCCTAACCCTAAATGGGTTTCTATATATTCTACATTTTTAACTAAATCTAGTATATAGTTAGTCATTTGTGGTGTGCTCTCTAGTTGTGCCCTCTGTCCTCATATCCACTCTTCTCCTCTCCCCTCTTCATATTTTGTCATGGTATCAGAGCTCCCTTTCCTTCCGCTGAGGCATTGCGATCTGTATGAGAGAGTGTGATTGATTGAGAGACTGAGGTTCTCCTGAGTGTTCTCCGTGAGAGTCCACTTCCAGTGAGAGATCTTCATCCATTCTTTGAAAGAAAATTTTCGTCACTTGAGAGAGAAAATTTCCATCCATTCAACTCCATTTCAAGAGTTCTATCATTGAGAGATTGTGACAATTCATTGAGAGAGAGAGAGATTTGTGAGATCCTCTTCTATTCTTGGAGAGATTTCTCTTCACCTTGAGTGTTTTCCATTAAGAGTGAAAGCGGGAGTTTCTTATGCGTTTGAGAGATTTGTTTATTTGAGAGAAGGAGAGCCAGTGGTATTAAGAAGACTTGGAAATTCTAGTCACAATCATTTTGCAAATGAACATGGGAATAAGTTTCTTGCAAATGAGGAAATACAGAAGATTGATACAACATATCTAGACATTGATTGCAATCCAAAAGAGGATTTTAACTATCAAGTTGACCAATAGATCAAGATTCTTGGCACATTGACAGTGGTGCATCATCTCATATGACAAATCATCAAGAATGGTTCATAGACTTGAAACCATTAGAAGGTCAAAAGAATGTCATCTACACAGCAATAATACACCGAATCCAGTTCAAGGGACATGCATTATCCCTATGAACAATTTCACTAGTACGAAAGGATTGGTGAAAGATGTACTCTATGTTCCAAAGCTCAGTAAGAACCTCTTGTGAGTAGGTCAAATGATGGAACACAACTACCGAGTCATCTTTGACGGAGATGAATGCACTATTAGAGATAAATCCAGAAGATGTTAGCTAGTAGGAAAAGGTTTCAACGAAGGATGCTTGTACAAAATGCTGACTACAGTACCAAAGAAGCATGCCATGTCAGCTCAATCGCAACAAATGTCACTGTCCACAAAATGGCACAAGAGATATGGTCATTTCAATTTCAAGAGCTTGCTAGATCTCAGGAATCAGAATATGGCAATCGGGATTCCTAAGCAACAGTTTCTTGGAAAAGATTGTGAAGCACGCTGCTTCGGCAAACAAAAGTGAACCAACTTTGGTAGAAGCACCTCTCGAGCATGAGGTATTCTTGATTTGATACATACAGATGTATGGGGTTATGCCCAGACCCACAACATCAATGGTTCACTTTACTACTTGACTTTCATCGATGACTATAGCAGATATTGTTGGGTCTACTTTCTGAAAGAGAAATTTGAAGCATTTTCCAGATTTCAAGAATTCAAAGTCATGGTAGAAAACCAGACGTGCAGAAAGATAAAAGTCATGAAATCAGATAGAGGAGGTGAAAACATGTCTTCAGCATTCATGAACTTTGCAAAAGTCACGGCATTCGAAGACAATTCACTTGTGCAGATACTCCTCAGCAGAATGCAAGAGCTGGAAGGAAGATGTTGAGATATGGTGCCATGAGCACATGAATTAGAGGCAAGGTGTGGTAAAGGAATGTATTAAAGTAGCCACCCTAGGATGTGGACTAAATGATGTGGAGATGTGGATTGAGGATATCCACAAGGAGAGAGGTGGATCAGAGGATCCCACAGATGTTGACTATTCAAAGGGCACTCTCTATAAGAGGCCTATCATGTATTATTGATATAGCACATTGGAATAGATTGAGTGTTTCATACTTCCTATCTCTCTCCTATTGAGATATCGAGCTCCACTCGTGATATGCCCCAGGGTGACTGTTGTGCATTTATGTCACTGACTTGTTAGCTGCAGATGCGATTGGTACACCGCCAATGAATAATAGTTGGATGATAGCTATCTTTATGTACTCTAGTTAGGGCTCAATTAGTATGCCACCAAGGTTAGTTGAGTTTGGTTTGAGACCCACATATAGGGTTCATCTATTCCTTTTTGTAAGAGAGATTCCTTTTTGTAAGAGAGGTGTTTTTTGGCTTTCACAACTAAGAAGAGGAAAACTGTTTTCAGCCTCCACCTTTGTGTGTATTCCCCCATTGTGTATGTGAGAAAGCTGCAAGTGAGACTCCTTACCTCTCTCCCACTCTCTTCACATGGTATCAGAGGTCAATTTGTGGTAAGGAGCTCAAGGAAGCAAACCAAGTTCGTAGTGTCTTGGTAAGAGGATCAGTGTTGCTTTCCTTTCTCGAGTTTGGGAGAAAATCTCTGCAGGTAGCACAGTCGGAAAGTGCAAGAGTGCACTGTCTCAGATTGAGATGCCCTTCGCGGTGCGGCAAGAGGGTAGTATATGCTACGAGAAAGGAGGAGGCCCTTGGTGACATTATTTTTCTAATTTGAGGCCGTTTCGGGGCCCGTTTTGGTGGTGGAAGTTTTTTCGCAGGAACTCAGAAAAGTGGCCTATTTTGGCTATGCGACCATTGTTCTGCAGGTCGGTGAAAAGTTGCCGCAGAAATTGCATCATATGCCTATGCCCAAAGATATTGGGAGTGACAGTATCATTCTTATTGCCTGTTGATGCAAAATCGTCACTAGGAAGTGACTGTGTGTCAAATACCACTTTCGTCAGTTTTGCAGATTTGCCTTGTGAGGCAAAAGTTGTGTTTTTTGCAGTGACAAAATATTTTGTAGTGTTCTGTAATGGCGTCTGACTCTCTTTCACAGATTGTCAATGAAAAGCTTGACAAGAACAACTTCCAAGCATGGAAGTTTAGAATGACAAATTTCCTTATGGGAAAAGGCTATTGGGAGTTCATTACAGGAAATGAAGAAGAACCGGTTCTTCCTAATGTTCCCAATCAATAGGAAATGCAAGCATTTAAAGGCTGGCATGAGAGAGCCAAAAAGTTATGTACCGGCTGTCTATCAGTATCTCATATTTTATGATTGTGCATATTCAGGATGCAAGCATGCCAAAGGAGGCGTGGGATACCTTGGCAAAAATGTACAGCACAAATACGCAAGCCAGGAAAATGCAGCTCAAGTAGGAGTTGCACAATGTGCAGAGAGAAAATATGAGCATCAATGACTACCACATGAAGGTGAAGAAGATTGCAGATGCACTTGCTTCCATTGGGTCGCCAGTGGAAGATGATGATTTAGTTTCTGTGACCTTGAATGGTCTAGGAAAGGATTATGCACAGTTTCGAACATCCATTGCCGTCCGTGAAAAATTTCCTAATTTTGAGGAGTTGATTGCTCTCCTAATTTCTGAAGAGCAGAGAAATGGTGGTGCATCTTCTTCAGGAGGAACTTTAAAAGAAACTGTCTTCTACTCAAATGCTAGATGAGGTAGAGGCAGAGGTAGAGCAGGCCGATCTGGAGGCCGTGGCATAAATCAAAATATGCAGCAAATTCAAGAAAACCAGTCCTATGGAGGAGGACGTGGTAATCTTAGAGGCAGGGGGAGCCAAAGAGGTCGTGGTGGATGGCAGAGAGGCCAGAATGCAAACACCAATGTTGAATGCTATTATTGTGGTAAAATGGGTCATATGGCTAAAGACTGCTACAAAAAGTAGAATGACATTGAAGCGACGTGCTCCTCATACTAGATTTTTAGAACCGAGTTCCCATACTTCGAACCCCATATGCCTGTGTGTAACTGCATTCATAGAGAAACTAGAGAGTGTGCTCCTCATAGTAGACTTAGAATAGGCTAGCCAATCAAATGGGATACCATTGCATCCTCTAGTAGACAGGGTGATGACAAAAATGAGCATTTGTTTATGGTGCAACACATGACCAATTCTGTGACAAGTGTAAAAGAAAGCAATGATGTGTGGTATGTTGACTTAGGTGCATCAAACCACATGACAGGTCATGCAGAATGGATGTAGGATGCAAGGAAAATGGAAAAACCAAGATTTGTGGAGACTGGTGATGATACTGCACATCCTATTGTGCATATTGGTAAATTTCCTTTGTCTATGCGAGATGGGAAAAAGAAATACCTGTCTAATGTATTTCATGTTCCGAACATCACCAAGAACCTGGTTTCTGTTGGTCAAATGGTTGAGCAGGGCTTGCAGGTCAGATTTAATCCTCATGGATGCTTTGTTGAGGATATGAAAAATAAAGGTCGCTTGATAGTTAAAGGGAAGAAGAAGGGCAGGATGTTTATGTTGGATGCGGACATGCCTGAATTGAGTGCAGCAATGTTTGCACATGGGACCGGTGTAGTTGCAGATATTGATATCTGGCATAAACGCATTGGTCATGTTAATGTACAACGACTTAAATTAATGCAGGCCCAAAATATTATTGCAGGATTGCCCAAGTTCAAGGTTGCAAAAATGCATAAGATATGTGAAGCCTGTCAATTTGGAAAACAAGCAAGGAAACCATTTCCTATACATGTTCAAGAGAGTAAGAGGCCATTGGAATTAATGCACTCTGATGTGTAGACTACTAAAGCTACATCTATTGGAGGCTGTCATTATTTTGTCACTTTTATTGATGACTACAGCAGAAAAGTTTGGGTGTATTTTATGAAAAAGAAAAGTGAAGTGCTTGGGCATTTCAAAGCTTTTAAAGTTATGGTTGAAAAAGAAATAGGCTTGCAAATAAAATGCCTAAGGTCAAATGGAGGGGGATAGTACCTCTCAAATGAGTTTGCAAGGTTCCTGTAGGAGCATGGCATAAAGCAGCAATATTCATGCAACCATACCCCACAGCAAAATGGACTTGCAGAAAGGAAAAACAGGCATATTGGAGAGGTATCTCGTGCCATGCTCAACAAAAAAGACGTGCCAGATTTTTATTAGGCTGAAGCAATTGCTACAGTAGTCTACATAATGAACAGGACTCCCACTGCAGCAATACATGGCATGACACCAGAGGAGAGGTATACTGGTAGGAAACTAGATATTTCTCATTTGAAAGTTTTTGGTTGCATTGCTTATGTTTATGTGCCAAATGAGTTGAGATCCAAGTTGGATCCAAAAGCTGAGAAGTGCATCTTTATTGGTTATTCTCTGTAGCAGAAAAGGTATAGATGTTATAACCCTTCTACTCGTAAGTTTACAGTAAGCAGAGATGTTTTTGATGAGATGAGCAGCTGGTACAAACCAGTAAATGTGGTTGATGATGTAGATGCACAAAATGGTAATGATGCACATAATTCACAGCAGCAATCACAAAATATTAGTGGTTCACTAGGATTGCTCCCATTCCTAGATTAGTTTCAAAATGAAAGATTAGTTTTAGGTCTCGAGAGTTTCTCGCCTCTAGTTTTGAGAAAGAGATTCCTTGAGTTCATTTACATTGTGAGAGATCTTCTTCCGAGAGAGAGAGTTCCTTCCATCTTCGTGATCTTGTGAGTTTGAGAGATTTGTGAGAGCATTTGAGAGCTCTTCATGAGAGAGTTGTCTCTTGAGAGAATCCTTTAGCTTCAGTTTGAGAGAGTGTGTTCTCTAGTTTGAGAGAGAGTCTTCTCTTTTGATTTGTTTTGTTGACAGATTCTTCATAGAAAGAGTTACTTTCTTCAAGGTCTTTTGGAGAGTATTCATTCTGTTCTTCTTGCTTTCTCTAAGGTTTCTTTGAGAAATTTTAGTGTTCTAAAAGGTCGAAAGCAGTGTCTTGAAGCCTCCTAAGCTACTCTCTCTAGTCTCAGTATAGTAAGACAAAACAACAGCCAGAGCTATCTATGAGCTCCAGCCACCACGAACCAAGAAGCTACATGAAGGCAGCGAACTCAAAGAGTACACTCCAATAATAGAAGCTCCAAGCAGCTCCTACAACCTTTCATGGGCAAGCAAAAGCCTACAAACGTGCCATACAGGACTCCAAGGTGGCTCTACTTCGACTCAACAAGCTCCTTAGCAACCTTCTCAGAGCAACGACCTCCAACTCTTCCCCTGCTCCAACTATAACAACGAGCCTTTGCCTCAATAACCTAAGCTCTCGAGCAACCTCTGTGGAGAGTGTCTATTGCAAAAGAGCCAGATATGTGTTCCAGCCCCAGCCTTGGCCTCCATCTTGATTTTCTCGATTGGATTTTGCGCTTTGCTTCTAGGATTCGAATTGGAGTTGCACAGTAAGTAATGGGCTCGCCTTTAAGCCTTGCGCACCACATTTCCACCAGCCTCAGTAGTTGACAGAGGTAGTCTACGACCTCCCTCAACTCAGTCTAGTCCTCTTCCACTAGCAATGACTGTTGATAGCTACCTTCAACAATAGTCGTGTGACCAAACAACTCCCAGCGACCCACATTCATCAACCTCATGCGTCTCTGCAGCTCCTAGCGCCTCCAGCAAACGGTGCCTCAACCACCTCTAGGTACAAAACATCCATGGGCTAATAGCATGCACATCCGTAAAAAAAACATGCTGCTAGGTATGTTATCCGATCAAGCACTTATGGGATGGGTGTGCCACTTTGCATGTAAGGCAATTCCACCTAGTTGAAGGTGTGTACAAAGTATTGTGCCCATTGGATATGCTTTGCATTGTCGATCAAGCATAAAACACCGTTTTTGCCTTAGTGTCATGCACAACCTCAATACACATAGCAACACCAATCTTCCTATAGTAGTAGCCCAAACTGTCAATGATGACTACTGCCAAGAAGGCGATTAGTTGTGGAGTACCTACCTACAGGCGTCTATGTCCAAATGCCTCTCCAAAAAAGCCCAAGCCTACTAGACCCAACGGGCTCCCAACTCTATCAAGAAGCCCACACAAGCAAGGAGGAGGAATCCTTAGACAGAAATGTAGGCCATGCTTCTCTTCAAGGAAATCCTTGCAACTCATGCTCTCCACTCTTCGCTTTTTCAGTTAAAGCCAGTGATGTCCTGAAGAAATGACAAGAACCAAACGAATGACTATGTGGCAAGGTCGTCTAGAGGTGCAAAGAGGCATCTGAGTCAAAGCCACTGAGTAGAGCAGATCTCTTATTAGAAACCCTCATCCTAAGGTTCTCACTCCTGACACATGGCAGATTGAAGGTAACCAAGGGTTGGTTCTATTAACTAAGGGTTAATCATTGGGTCTGCATGGCACATAGTACCTAGTCTAGTCAACTCAACCCACCATGGTTAGGGTAAAGGTTAACTAACATCCACATAAGCATGCACAATCAACAGTGCCACCTCAGCATAGTAACTCCTTGTGAAGCACAATTTGAATTCTACATGTGAATCCCTGTGCCACATCATCAAAGGCCCTCTTCTTCACAGAAACTTTGACAAGCCGTAACTTCCAATCCAAGAAGAATTTGGACGTGCTCCCACAAAAAAAATTAATTGCCTTTTTGAGCTCTACATGCCTATCAAGTCAAAATCATTGTTAGCAATTAGACATTGCCAATATTGAAAGAAATCAATTGGTAAGACCTTTGCAACAAATGGAAAAGCAATGCATGAATGCAAAAAGCATGCCAAAAGCACACCATGAGATGACCATAGCACAGAACATGGCATCCACACATAAAGCATTAAGGCACATGGTAGTACAAAGCATCATGCATCAAGCTACATCGAGCAACAAAGCGAATGCCATCAACATGTATTGAGAAGAAAAAACCTTACCACCTTCAGCCCATATGTTTTGTAAATAAAACCTGACCACTTGAGAGTAGCCATGTAAGCACCCAAGGGAGGTATTGACATGTCAAAGCCACACTTGACCACCTTATGTAGCAATGTATGCACTAAGGGGAGGTGATGGATTGTAGACTCATATCTGACCACCTTGCATTAGCCAAAGGATCATGGCACCAAGGGGAGGTATTGAGATATGGTGCCATGAGCACATGAATTAGAGGCAAAGGTATGGTAAAGTAATGTATTAAAGTAGCCACCTTAGGATGTGGACTACATGATGTGGAGATGTGGATTGAGGATTTCCACAAGGAGAGATGTGGATCAAAGGATCCCATAGATGTTGACTATTCAAAGGGCACTCTCTATAAGGGGCCTATCATGTATTGTTGATATAGCACATTGGAATAGATTGAGTGTTTCATACTTCCTGTCTCTCTCCCCATGGCTTTCCGTATTTGGTTTGATCCTCCATGATCTTTATGCTCATTAAGTGATAGATTAGGCTAGTACGATCTACACTTTGACAGAAGAATGGTACTATAGCAGACAGTGCTAGAGCAATGCTGCTTAGTGAGAAGAATCTTCCAAATCAGTATTGGACAAAAGCAATAGCCATTGCAAACTATTTGCTTAATGGGCTTCCTACCAAACCGATTCAGGGTATGACACCTTATGAAGCATTCACTGGAGATAAGCCACACATTTGGCATCTTTACATGTTTGGTGGCATAGCATATGCCCACATACATGATGAACATTACAGGAAATTGGATGCGAAGTCACGCAAATGCATCATGGTTGGCTATAGTGAAAAAAGCAAAGCATACAAGTTGTATGATCCCATGAACTACAAGGTCATTATCTCTACATATGTAATCTTTGATGAGGAATCAAAATGGAAAACCTCAAATACACAGGAGATAGACGCACCAATTTCACAGTCATCTATAGAAATGGTTGGTGAAGAAGAGCAAAAATTGCCAAAAACACCCCAAGCAGAGCCACAGCAGCTTCGACGGTCTACTGGGGAAAGCAGACCACCAACCAGATTGATATATACTTAGAAAGGCAAAGCAATTCAAGTTAAAACCACCAACTATGCTCTTATGACTACCATCATGGCTATAGAAGAGCCAGTGTACTTTGAAGATGCAGTAGACAAGCTAGAATGGCAAACTGCTATGAATGAAGAAATGGAAGCTTTGTATAAGAATAATACTTGGGAATTATGCAACCTTCCACCAGAAAAGAAGGCCATAGCAAACAAATGGGTATACAAAGTGAAGTACAATCCAGATGGAAGTATTCAAAGATACAAAGCCAAACTAGTTGCAAAAGGATTTGCACAGCAATATGGTCAGGACTATGATGAGACTTATGCTCCAGTAGCAAAGAGGTTCTTGATATCACTAGCGACACTCATCAAATGGAATGTGTACTAGCTCGATGTCAAGAATGCATTTCTCAATGGTTATCTAGACGAGGAAGTCTACATGCAACAAACAACAGGTTATGTTGAACCAGGAAAGGAGAATAAGGTTTGCCATCTTAAGAAAAGACTCTACGGCTTAAAGCAAGCACCCAGAAGTTGGTACAATAGAATTGACAAGTATTTTGTTGATCTGGGATACATGAAATCCAAAACAGATCATACTCTGTACTACAAAGTTCAAGGGGAAGACATTACTATTGCACTTTTGTACATAGATGATGTGATTGTGACCGGAAGCAAGGATAGCTTCATCAGAAAGTGAAAACAAGACTTATCTGAAGAGTTCGACATGAAAGATCTTGGACTTTATGCACTATTGTCTTGGAATTGAGTTCTGGAGAGATTCAAACAGCACCTTCATGAGTCAACTCAAGTATGTTGACAATCTCCTGAAGAAGTTTCATATGGCAGATTGCAAGATTGCAGCCACTCCCATGGAACAGAGTTTGAAACTTACAAAAAATTTAGAAAAGCCTACATTCAATGGCAAATACTACAGGCAGCTCATCGGATCTCTTTATATATCTGACTATCACACGGCCAGATATTTGTTATGCAGTAAGTTCACCAGCACAATTTATGGCAAATCCAAAAGTATCTCACTGGAATGCAACCAAAAGAGTCTTGAGATACAATAGAGGTACAAGAAAGTTTGGGATAGAATACAAAGGAAGGCATCCACGATTGCATAAATACAGTGACAGTGACTCTGCCAAAGATCATGAGACTAGGAGATCCACATAGGGATATGCATTTTTCCTTGGTCAAGGTGCTATATCATGGTTGTCAAATAAACAACCAACTGTTTCTTTGTCTTCGACTAAAGCAAAATATAGAGCACTCACTATAGGTGCATGTGAGGCTATATGGCTCAGAAGACTATTGTCAAAAGCATATTACTTTAATGAGTCAAAGGCAACAACAATATACTGTGATAATCAATCGGCTCACGCATTGGCCAAGAATCCAGTATATCATTCTAGGATAAAGCACATTGATGTCAAAGAGCACTTCATCATGAGAAAGAGTGTTACTTGGTGACATCACACTGCAGCATTGTGATAGCAAAGAGAATGTTGTAGGCATCTTTACCAAACCACTCGGTAAAGAGCTTTTCGAGAAACATTAACTAGCTCTTGGTTTAACACAAAGGAAGGATATTCCCATTAAAGGGGTGTGATGGAATGTAATGTTCAGTCCTTCTTCGATTCCCAAGAATCATCATCTTGAGGGAAGGTCTACTCCATGATGTTGATCTAGAGGGAAGGTGTTGAGAGATTATGCTCAACATCATGTGATCATATGTGCATAGCACCATCATGTGATCATATGTGAATAGCACTAACACTTATAGAGTGCTATAAAGGAAAGGGTTAGATGCCCTAACCCTAACCCTAAATGGGTTTGTATATATTCTACATTTTCAACTAAATCTAGTGTACAGTTAGTCATTTGTGGTGTGCTCTCTAGCTGTGCCCTCTCTCCTCATCTCCACTCTTCTCCTCTCCCCTCTTCATATTTTGTCATAAGTGTATCTAGCCATAAAAAGGACTTTGAAAAAGGGCCAATTATATTGGCCTTATAAGACCCCTCATAGTGATACTAGGGTAGGAGAAGTGTATTATTATGGTCACATTGTTTGGAAACAAGGCTAGGGAAGGGTCGCATACTTCTTGTGCATCGAGAGTGCATCCATATGAAGTAATCAATTCTAAAGAGCTAGGCTATAAGCACTTGGGGATAAATACTTATCAAGTTTTTTTGCTGGATGGAATCTGTAATCATACTATAGAGGATGGTCTTGCGGTGAAGGTCCTAAAATGGCCTATCAAAACTTAATTTGAGGATCAAAGTGGGTTGTTGCTAAGAGACCCTTTCGAAAATGAGAACAATATTAATAATGTTTTTATTTTGGACAAACATCAAAGATCGCAAAAAGAAATGGCCATACAAGATGACAAACAGGAAGGCAACAGAGGAGAATGAATGTGAAACAAGGTTATGGAGTCCACCCCTAGGGTACCCAAAGGGTTACAGTATTAATTATTGTAAAGGACGTTGTTGCAAGTTCTTGATCAAGGAATGGGTTTCAGTATTCAAAATGAATACTAGGGTTAATGTTTTGTTGATCATGTTAATCACATTTATAGCAACCTAGAAATGAGGGTGGCATTCTTCATAGGAAATATGAATGTTTGTTGCACGGCTTGGTGCATGATACATGGAATTCCAAATACAACTTTCTATAGCTACAAGCAAGAGCATGTTCTTGGAGTGTGAAAAGTGAATCATGGAAATAAAACATAATACAGAATCAAATGAGGCAAGTGGAGGTGGGAAAATATGTGATTCAACAATTTGTTGTGTATAATGCCCCATGAGAGTCACACGATGATGATCATCCCATCCATGTACAAATATGTGGATATTTTGCATGAAGTCGAGAAAACAATGGAGGCATTAAAGTAGAAGCCTTTATCAAGGCCAACATTTAATATATTATAGAACACAATCTTCAAATAGGTTAGTCTATAAAAATTAAGCACATTCTCCAAGTGTGACACTTGCTCAATACTTAGAATGAAACTAGAGAGAACAAAGGAAAAAAGTGAGAGGGAGGACTTGCTACTACAGAAACAAGCACAAAGTTCATAACAAATGTCTTGCAGATGCCTATATTATGCATGGAGATTGTTTTAAAAGGTGGATTCAAAGAAGAATCTTTGCACCAGTCATGATAAGATGGATTAAATGAATACTTGAATATCAAGGCTACAACCTATACCAAAATCATTGAACAATACCATGTAACTTCCTATAGCCTTATTGGATATTCTTACTCATGGGCATGGGCAATTTTCATATGGAAACTTTTCATTACAGTAAAAAAGAATGACCCTAACTTTCTTATTAGCACACGGTCATTATGCTTACAAAACCTTGAGAGGTTAGACAAGCACATGTTTGATGAACTTTCTAACAAGCAAAGTACAAGATGACATGAATTATTCTCTACACTATATAAATATCAAATTGAGGCCACAAAAAGTTCAAGAAGAATTCCATTGAGTAGAGAGTACAAGAAACTTCAACCAGTTTCGCTCTTATAGGTTGACAACTATGGTCCTGAGAATGAAAATAGATGCTTTTTTGCATTCTTATCCATGCTTGTTGCACATGTAAAAAATTGTAGTCTTTCAAATGATCCAACTAGGGTCCTTGATGGTTGGACACACATGAGGACATCGATGCATTGTTTAGTAGACTCTTGGAGGATCTAAGAACAGCTTGTATATTCAAATTTTCTAATCTGATGCGATCCTTCGATAGTGCCAAAACTCTCGTCCATCTCCATTTGCGATTCAAGAGTTTTTTAATGCCAAAAAACGAGGCATTAATGGGTCATTCAAAACCATTGTAGTTTCATTTTTTCTTTCATGATGGTCACGCCAGTGTTCCAGTATATGATGCAACCACAATCAAGTCAATGGAAACGACTAAAAGCTATTCCATTGTGAAAACATGATGGAGAAAGTACAGCAAAGCTACCATTAGAAATTCATGATGTTGTTACTATAAGCACATACTTGAATGAAAAATATCTCATAATTTTGGAAATCAAGAAGCATGTGGAATATTGGAGGTCTCATCGTGGTAACACTAGAGTCAAGGATTCTTACTCAACATGGACAAAAGTTGTGATTCGATATTGGAAAACATTGATGTCTTGTAAGGAGAAGCCCACTATAAAGATGAGAAACTTAGTCGTGACTTTTGGCCAAAGAATCAATGGAAAGATGACTTAGTTGATGATGAAGTAGAAATAGAAGATGATGAAGAAGAAATAGAAGATGATGAAGTAGAAATAGAAGATGTTAAGACTATGGGATTGGAAGACCTAAAGGACCATTATTGTGGCCTTATATGTAATAAGCCACATGTCTAAATTCAAACCAGAGGTAGACATTTAAAAAATGATTTCATTTTTGTTAGGCCTAGTGATGATATATATCCCATTTGGCTGGATTTAAAAAATGCATCTACCAATTATATGAAGGTATTTGTGCAATATTGGATTCTGATCCACTATAGGGAGCATGTGGATCCAGCTATATGGAACCAGAGCAAAAGTTTCAAATAAAAGAACTAGGGTCAAAATATTAGAGAAGCAATATTGAAAGCACAAGAGAATCTTCAAATGGATGAGAAAAAAATGGGAAGGATGATGTGGGTCTCTTGTGCTTAAAATGCATGCAGAAGTTAAAGTCCATGTGAGCGAAAGGCCAATGCGGAAGACATGCATGGAAAGATAATTTGTAACGATTGGATGGGCTCTTCTTTATATCCCAAATGTAATCAACTTTCTTTCAAAAATGTCAATTAGACTGTCTTTGCATTTTAGGTTTTGGTACACTTTGTTCAAAGGAGAGGATTAGAGTGACTAAACATGGTCTTGTTTTATGAAGCGGTTTTTTTACAATCAAATTATATTTGACAATATTTTTTTGCATTCTCTTAATAATTAACAAAATCAAAATACAAAATTGTTAATGAACTACATTGATGGAGTTGCTTAGACCATTAAAAGTTGAAACGCGTTGTAGTCATCAGATGACAACAACTTCATGCATGCAACATTTTGCAATGGAGACAACCATTATACAAATTCACTATAAAGCATATCATAGACATGGAAACTAATCACAAGAGTACCAATCATGCAAACCAAATCGACCTTAGCTCATCTAAAAGCACACAAATCATCAATTTTGTTGAAAACATTGCAAAAATCATGAGAAAACATGTAAGAAGTTGCTAACATATAACAGCAAAAGTTGAGAATTTCAAGCAAGGTCTTGCTACTCAATCAATTTGGAGAGTCCCAAATTCTTGACTTTTCCTTATATTGTCTTTTGTGGAAATTTTGAAGGGGATGATATTTAGTACTCCGCTAGATGGTTGCTTGATCATTTTCCTCTTGTTGCATGCTTTCAAGAGGTAGATTGAATCCTTTTGGTGGTAGAACCTCAAGTCTGTAGTCATTGTATCTTGACAGCCTTCATTAGGGCTATCATACCCCTCTTCAGAAATGGTGACTTTAGATGTTTCAACCCCTATTGGGACTCTGCACATGCTTGCATTAAAAATTCTATGTAGAAAGCAAATGACCGATCTAACCTCAATGAGTCTATTTAGACCCTTAAGGTTGTAAGGTGTGGGCATCCTCATACTGGAAGGAGCATTGGATCCACTTGTGCATGAAGAAACTAATAAAAATATGTTTCCTAGAAATTTGATACAATCCCGATTAAGAGGACGTTCCCCCTCTTAGCAATATGCGTATGGTGAGTGGCAAGCATAGTGAGTGTTCCCGCTACTATGCATGTTGCTCTATGCATGTACTAGGCCCCTACGTGCCAGATTCTAGAAAGTTTCAATTGGCTGCAGCCATCAAGTTTGTTCATAGCTCACTGCTAATCGCTTACGCCCAGCAGAGCCCCAAAATGCTAAGGTAGAGAGGCCCATTTTCCATCTCCAATGAGGCTTGGATTTGCCAATTGAAGGCAGCAATTTTCACATGGCTTAGTGTAGGAATAGATAAGGCACATCCGTGAATTGGCAAATTTGCCAAGGTAGCATGCCGTGGGGATGTGCTCTAAGCTTTAGGATCGGGGGCTTTTAAAAACACTTGTTGGCCTACCCTCTAGGTAGCCTTAGCAATCGTTCTCATTTTGTAAAGCAAAAATTCTTGAATTTTTTTTAAATATGAAAACACTTCAATTTTCATTGGCTTCTCAGTGGCGGCTTTATTCCCTGCATCTGCACGCTTTGATTTTATTTTTGGATCTCTTGCATGCAATTCTTTTGCAAGATCTCTTGCATGCAATTCCTTTGCAATTAGCCAACTTGCTTTGCCTCGTATAACTCACCTGCATCTGCACGCTTTGATCCTATTTTTGGATCTCTTGCATGCAATTCTTTAGCACTGATCTCTTGCATGCAATTAGCCAACTTGCTTTGCCTACTCACGGCACCTTCTTGAATCTTGTGTCTCCCTCCTTCACATTATTGTTCGAGTCACCATGCTTTCCATGTAGCTGCCTCCTTCCTTTGTTGCTTCTACTCTGCTCCTCCAAGTTCATGCCTCCAAGCTTCTCCTTGTTCTTTTGTCTCCAAGCAACATCATGTGCAACTACTCCTACTCTCTTCTCCTTGCTCGAGCTGCAAGTCTCTTTTCTTCGCCATCTCTCCTATTGCTCATCACCTCCTCCATCTCTTCTTCTTCTCGGACGAGAAAGTGGTTACAAGGTGGCCACCTATGTTGGTGATGTGTTGTTAATAAGTACGCTCCATTGTTAATATGTATTCACAATATTCTTCCCTGTTCTTATTTCTTTGTTCATGAAGGTAAATCCAGATCGCCACTAGAGTCCCCCAAAGTCCATATATTCTTTTGGGCAGGCCTGATGAATACTCTTCATCTTGTTTTTTGGAGCATTCGATCCAAGCTTGGAGGCATGGAAGGGGACAGAAGAAAGAACGAGAGGCTAGAGGTGAGAGAGGGTAGGCCAGGCAAAATATAAGGAGAGGTGTGTGCGTGAGCGTATGATGGGTGGTCATGTGCATGCCATGCAATTTCACGTAGGCCCCAAAATAATAGATCTCCATGCACGTAAAACATGATAGATAAAGTCCATGTCAGACACAAAACGCTGTGGCTACGTGTTCTCCTTGATTATGCGCCACATGATCGAACGCAAAATCCCACATACAATTCACCACCACACCCTTGGATTTGTTAGCCCCCACCCTTCAATTCTACACCACCCCTCTTCTCTCCCGATAATCTTCCCTTCGCCTTGTCTCCTAGAGCCTCTGAAGCCAGTTCTCATCTCCCACAGGTTTCCAGTAAACTCTCGGCTTTCTGGTCTTGCAGTACTCGCTAGTGCACCCAGCAAACCCCCACAGCTTCTAGTACTCCCAAGCAAGCTCTCCCTGGCTCCAGAAATCTACTTGTGAGGCAACACAGCTCGCCTAACAGCTCAGACCATCGTCCTTCTCGAACCCATTTGCTACCTTCAGAATCCAAATCCTCCCAAAACCTCTCTCTCTCTCTCTCTCTCTCTCTCTCTCTCTCTCTTTCATTTCCTGCAGTCTCCCACTACAGGCGCTAGTAGTTATGGGGTGCGCTTCTTCTACAGTTCTTGCTCAAGCAGCTCCCGACATCCGAAACCTGCGAGGAATCTCCATGCCCTCCCACCACCAGGACCTTGCTGATGACTTCCACATAGTGGCTCTTACCTCGAGTACCTATGGAATTCTGAAGGTTGATCCACTGAAGTCCTCGGAAGACGACAGCAAGGACGTGGTCGGTGCTGAGTCCGTTAAAGATGTGCTGCGCAAATTCAGCAACTTGGAAAGCTCCGCGGAAGCTGCTCCTCAATCATGGCTTGAGGTTAGCAGCATGCTGGAAAATTTGAAACCTGGTTTAGATAAGAACACCTCAGGCAACAAGTCTTTACCACCCGGGTCGGGAAAGATGCTTGGCAAGTTCAGATCGCAACAGAAAGAGGAGCTCGATGCCGTTGACATTCGAGAAATAATGGAGGGGTTGGACGAAGATGGGGAACCAATTTCCAGGAATACGAAGGTGGCTCCCGCTCCTGTCAGGAAGCCTAAACCGTTTGACAACTCTTTACCGATCCATACGCTAGAGGAGCTTGATTCCCGCATAGGAAGAAAAGAAAAACCAAAATCTCCTTCAACAATGGGCGCGAGGGTAGCGCATCCCAGGGGGCTTCACGGTTCTCCCGGTCCATATTCTTCTGCCGCTAAAGCTTCGACAAAGTCTTCAAGTCCCGGATTGGCCAAGAGCGCTAGCTTTGCCTCTGACAAGACGAATACCGAGGTGTCTCAGACGGTTCCCGGTATGCGAAACGGGGTTCCCACTACGCAAATTTTGATGAAAAAAGATAGTGCACTGTTCGACCCTGATTTTCTGGGATCTTCTGAGAAAGCTTTAACGAAACTTTCTAAAGACAATCGGAATGCCCTCCACTCTCGTGAAGAGGCAGCACTTGAGCCATCTAAATGTTCAGGTTCCGAGCCCAGTGATGCAGATCTCTGTCTTCCTCGGAGCTCTATCGAGCAAGAGGATCCGAAAATGGAGTTTGATGGGTGCAAGCAAGCTCAACCACTGGTGAAAAGCTCCCCGAAACCTTCTCCTTCCAAAGAGGATCCGAAAATAGAGTTTGATGGGTGCAAGCAAGCTCAACCACGGGTAAAAAGCTCCCCGAAGCCTTCTCCTTCCAACGTTGAAGTTAGAAAGCAAAAGACCACGCTGCTTTCAAGTTTTGAGAGAATATCCCCGCCAGGAGGCGAAAATTCCGTTGTGATCTACACTACACGTTTACGAGGAATAAGGAAGACGTATGAAGACTGCAACAACGTCAAGGGGGCCCTTGAGAGTTTCCGTATTGCTATCGACGAGAGGGATGTATCTATGCACCTAGAGTTCCGAAATGAGCTCAGGCAACTCATGGGAAAGGTCCTCACAGTTCCCAGGTTGTTTGTTAGGGGCAGGTACATCGGAGGAGCAGAGGAGGTCGCAAGGTTAAATGAGGAAGGCAAGCTGGCAGAACTGCTAGAAGGCATACCTACGGATGAAAATTCAGGGAGGCTTTGTGATGGATGTGGTGGAGCGCGGTTCGTGCCTTGTCTTGAATGCAGCGGCAGTTGCAAAGTGGTGGATGCCAAGGAGGGAACGGGAACTATCAGATGTCCTGATTGCAACGAGAACGGTTTAATCTCGTGTCCAATATGCTCTTGAGTACAGCATGCAAAGCACAGCGTTAATACTCAAAGAGGAGGTTGGCGAGGTGATCAGCTGGTGTGTAACTGTAACAGCAGCTGAGCAGGGCCTTTTATTCGAACAGTCTAACTGTCCATAAGTTAGCCTTCTGTTTAATTGGTTTTCTCTGCATTCTCTGACACGGTGTTTCTATTTGTCGGAGTATATATTTCTATTCCAAAGGATGGCCAACACAATTCTTTGATTTAAGCTTATAACGTACTGGTAGCCAGGGAATTGGCCCAATACGGTGATGAAGGCTACTCTCTCCTGAGTCCGAGGCCGAATAGTTCTCCTGTAGCATAAATTGTGTGGTCACCTTTCCTACCAAGAATGACTATGGTCTCTCATAATAGGCCGTACATGGTTCGCGTATATACTATAGTCTATACGTACTTCTTCGGAGTTTATACTCCGCATTGGGTGGGAGAATGTGGGTGGAAATTTTTGCTTATTATTTGAAACTTTCTATCTTCTGATGTACTAGCACCGAAACTTTCTATCTTGTGATGTAGTAGTACCTTGAGATTTAGGAACTTATCGTAAGGAGAGTTGAGGCAAGGTGTACTTTAGCTATAGCAAGCAAGTCTTTCAAAGATAAATTGCTAAAGTCATGTCTAAATTGCTAAAGCGTGCAAAATTTTCAAAGATAAATTGCTATAGTCGTGTTTAACTATCTTTGATGAAACGTAAGGGTTTGAGGATAGTGAAGGGCGATCATATTGAATAGTTAGATCTATGATTAAGGTTAATCCTATTGTGCAAGCTTTAACTAATTGTGGAATCTTGAGACATGTGAAAGTGCTTTTGTCATGCAGTAACCTTACAAGGTTTAAAAGAAGCAGATGGTTTGATAAAACTCAATTGTAAGATTTTGTAAAAATTAAAGTTTCTATAGATGATCATGAGGCTAAAGTAGAATACATGAGAGTTGTTCAAGGAACCCATTTTGATCATTGACATCAAGGGATATAATAAACTCTTTCAAATAAAGACATGAAAAGTTGATCTAGTCTCATGGAGTGGTTACTCAAGTGAGGATTTTGTGACAATTTGATTATGAGGGAAACTCACATTTGGTTTTGTCCCTCGCGATTTTTTACTATGCTACCTTAGCACTAAATAGATTTAACAAAGCTTAATGTAGCTACGTATTACTCTTCTTAATTCTGAGTGCAACAGCTTATGTAGGTAAAGGAGGAATTGTTGTGATAGAAAAGGATGGATGGATGTCTAACAAAAGAGTAATGAGAGGTGCGGAGAAGGCAAGGTTGTCCAAGAAGGATAGCAAGAAATAAGCCGTGATAATGAGTTAATTCAAACTCTAAGGCGTATTCTTTAAAAGTCACTACACGTTCTTGGGATGTCAACTCTCTCTTATGGATTCATTCATAGTGGTGATGTCATTGCTTCTTGAAGTGAGGAATAAGCCTTGGGTAATTGGCCTTTGTTGCACAATTTATGGGAATTTAATTTTGGAACTAAATGCTTGTAGCCTCATAAGGAATGGATTAAGAAATGGATTAGTCCTAATGAAAGGGCCAAGGTAGGTCCCAAAAAGTAGTAACCCCCCCTCACCTAGGTGAGTTAAGCCCAAAAGTGACCCCACCTCTTACACCTCTTACACAACTCTTACTCCTAGGTGGGAACCAACAAATTCAAAATTCGAATTTTGAATTCCCTCCCTCTTCTATCTCCTCCCTCCCGCTCCCCCTCCCTCCCTCCCTCGCCCCCCTCCCTCCTCCTTCCCTTCCCCCCTCCTCCCCGTCCCCCTCCTCACTCCCTCCTCCCCCTTCCTCCTCCTCCACGCCTGCTCCTCCTCGCCTCCCCCTCCCTCCCTCCTCTACGCCTACCTCCCTCCCTCCTCCACGCCTGCTCCTCCTCCCCTCCCCCTCCCTCCTCCTCCATGCCTGCTCCTCCTCCCCCCTCCCTTCTATTCCTCGCTCCCTCATCCTCCATGCCTACTGCTCCTCACCCTCCACACCTGCTAGTCCGTCCCCCTTCCCTCCTCTTCAACTGCTGGTCCTCCCTCCCCCATCCCTCCTCCCCCTTGCCCTTCCTCTTCCTCCGTGCTACTCCTTCAAGCTTGCTTCTCCACACCTTCTCCTTCTCTACACTCCTTTACTCATGGCACCATTTGAGGATGTCTCCAACAAGTACTAGGTTCACTTAGAGTTGGAGGCTGAATATGCAAGCACACGTAGTCTGGGATTGAGGGGAGCTTCCAAAATCCACAGTCTTCATTCGCAAGGAAAGAAGCATCTCGACCTTTGGGTAGAAGGATCCTTGTATCCTTTAGATCCTACCAACCAAAAGAGCCCTTCTTTCCATACAATGCATGAGCTAGTTCAGTTTGTTGAAAATGGACATGTGGGATTGCTTGGTTATTGCAATCAGTTAAACAATGCTCAATCAATGGCTATGCAAGCAAGCCAGATGCACAAAGCCCAAGCAAAGATGCTAGCACATTTAGAAAATAGAACCATTGTTGCAATGCATAATAACTCTATGCAGGATCTTCAAAGGAAGAACGAGGATCTTCATGATAAAGCCAAAGCATTGGACTTGGAGCGACATAAATTAGAAGAGTCACTTTGTGAGCTAGCTGAGTCTAAAAAGGGCTGGGAGAGATCTATATACAATCAAGTTCAATGAGCCGTAGAGAATGAACGAGAGAACGCAGAAGAACGAGTGCACAAGATGAAAGAACCACCTTTGGGATTGAAGGATAGGAAAAGAAGGTACTTACATAACATGGATGCATTGGCACCCACTAGTGGTGCTAGAAAAAGAAGAGTCTAGGTTACAAGGTTGGTTATCAAATGTTCCAATGAAATTACACTCTTTGTGCTACACTATTTGTGACTAAGTTTTTCTTGTGTTCTTCTTTAGGAACTTCATGGAAAATGTGATGGGAAGAATAGACGGGGATGGTATTGACTATTCATATGCTCTAGCTAGTTTATTGAAGTCAAGCAATGTCATTGGGATACTAAGGGACCCAAGACACAAGCACCTACGTGTGCAAGTTGCTGAAGAGGTAATGAAGGACTTCAAGGATATTGTGACACAAAGGAGATGCTTGCAGCTTGTGATACTGCCGATGTAAGTTGTGAAGCTTACACATCTATTTTCAAAATTTTCAAGTTTGCTATTTTGGAAAAGTATAAGAAGTCTACAGTGCCCCTACCCACACCTTGGTCTGTGAGACGTGCACGGCGAGAAACAAACCAACGAGGATACCATTGCGTAAGGGGCACAATAACTTGGAAAAGTAAAAAGAAAACTTTGGGTTGAATGCTTTCAACAATGTCTACTTAGATGTTGAGAAATTGCAACAAGCAATGGTCAAATTCTATGGCATGAGAGAAGATGGTAAGAGGAAATCTATTATAGCATTGCACTTTACTTAGTTCATTTCCTATATCATGTTTATCCTAACAATTTCTGTCTTTTGTTGTACAAATTGCAATGGAAAGCTCATATTTGTCATCAAAATGGATGAAGCTCAATTGGTGAAAGAACACAAGTTAGAGAGAGTGAGCATCTGCATTATGAATAAAGCCTTAGCTTTTGTTCAAAGGAACGAGGAAGTAGAGCAAGATTTCTCAGTGCAATCAGAGAAAGATTTATGGTGGCTTGCAGGATTTGAGAGTCCGAAAGAGTGCCATGAGACATTGAAGTGGATTCTAGATAGAACAGGAATCCCATCGATGATCCAAAGAAAAGAGGAAGGGCAAAACTAACAATCGATGGCCATGGAACATTTCGAGTTGAATGGCATCTTACTGGTGATCTGAAAACCCTCAAGTGCTTGCATGGTTGTGATAAAGAGGCAAATGCAATGAACACATGCTTTTATTGCATGTGTTCGCAATGTAAGCAAAAGGCTGGCTTACACTGGGAGAATGGCATTCTATCTTGCAGCCAAACAAAAGCTCCCAATCATGACAAGAAGAATCTAAAGTGGGATCCCATCTTGCCCATCCCACTTGAGAGAGTACACATATCTACTTTACATGCAGAACTACGCATACTTGATAAGTTGTTGTATTTGGATCTTGTTTTTGCTTGGAATTTAATTATGCAAGAAGTATCCACACGGTGCATTGCACAAGCTAAGAAGTTGCTGTCAGAGATGGGATTCCATAGACAACATGTCAAACTTAAGGAGGATAAGAAAATGTCTGGGGCAACATAGAATCTTCCTGCAAAAGTGTCCATGGGTGGAGGGAAGGCAAGGAGATTCCTATCAAACCATAATCTCGACAAAGACAAACATACATTGTCTCAAAGCAGTTTGGGTTGGAAATACTGGAAAGCATTGTGTGAATGCACGACCAATAAGGCTTCTCATTTTCAAGTAGAAACTTTGAGAGCTAGATGCATTGATGAAATTGCTTCGCCACGTTCAAATCGATGAGATGTATTATGAAAGGTTTAGGATGGCTGTGAAAGAGTTTATGCAATTAATGATAAAAGCATGGAGGGAGCCACACATTACGCATTACATGGTAATCTTGGTGCCATCGTAATATTTAGCACTTGCTTTATAAAACGTTTTTGTTGCTGAAATGATTCTCATCATGTTTGCGGCATATTCTCTATGCACACGGACCATAGTTTGTACAAAATTGAGACCCTTTGTCCATTTGGAATACACAAGACATAGAGAAGTCGGACCATAGAGCCAAGGCAACCTACTTTAAGAACTCGAGGCATGGTGGTGGTGTCACTCGTAGTAATGCATTGCATGAGATGTTCGACTGGTTTTTTAAATGTTTACTAGAAAGGATTTTGAAGCTTAAAAAGGCAAAGGCATCAGAACTTGCAAAAGAAGTTCAAATTGTATCAAAGAATAGAAGGCATAGAGCTTGGAAAGCATCCATAGGGAGTCGAGGAGTCGCACGTTGGTTGTAAGCTAGAGTGAGAGAAGGGAGCAGATGGGTCCAACCAGCAACAAAAGCTATGGTGTAATTGTATACAGATATGAAATGAATCTCGCTTATTTTGACCACAATTTGTGTACTCTCTTGAATATCTTGCTTATTTTGACCACAATTTCTGTACTCACTCTTGAATATCTTGCTTATTTTTACCAAAATTTATGTACTCACTCTTGGAGTCCAAGGTTTGTGTGAGGTAACGAGATTGGGGAAGGTGGGGACAGAGTGAAGGAGGGAAAAGAGAAGGGAGGGGCGCGGGATAGGACAAGCGGGGGAGGTGGAGTGGTAGCAAGGGTGGGGGAACGAGCAGGATGGGACCCTATGAGGGAGGGCGTCAAGTGTGGGTAGGGTAAGTAGGGAGGAGGGAGGGCAATGAAAGTAGGAGGGGGAGGGTGGAGGGGTTAGAGCGGAGGCGAGAGGCACAATGAACCTCTAAACGTAATTAAAAGGGGTGTCAAAAGATGATGGGCCTATATAAAATATTTTTAAAAACCTAACTCTCATTATTCAATGGCACAAGTGAAGAACACTTCTAGTCCCACAAGACGCCACCTCCACCCTTCCTCCTCTAGCTCTACCACCTTCTTGGCATCTGCGCACACAAACCTATCCGGATTCGATGGCACCTCATCAATCTCTCGTGAGCCCTCCCCCAACTCTCGTGAACCCTCCCCCGACTCTCGTGAGCCATCCCTCGACTCTTGTGAGCCCTCCCCCAAGTCCCGTGTGCTCGCTCCCCAGTCTCGTGAGCCTTCCCCTCCTCCCAAGTCTCGTGAGCCTTCTCCTCCTCCCAAGTTCCAAGAGCATGAGCCTTCTCCCAAGTCCCAAGAGCATCAGCCTTCCCATCAGCCTTTCCCTCCCTATGAGAGGACTCCCCCGATCAAGCAAAATATATTTGAGAACCAAATATGAGCAGGTTTTTAGAAAGGTCCAAATGGATAGAAGCTTCCAAGATATGAGCGATCGATTCAAAATAGATTCAAACTTCCATGCAAAGGCAAACATGAGCAGGTTTTTAGAAAGGTCCAAATGGATAGAAGCTTCCAAGATATGAGCTATCGAAAAAGAGATACAGATATCAAATGGAGAAATTCACCCAAAGCAGTTTGCCAATCGGTAGGTTATCTCTATAGCTTCTTAGGGCAAGCTAGTCAAAACCTTTAGTCACAGGGGATGTGGATAGCTCAAATCCTCTATGACAGCCGCTACAGGATCCAAATCACAGAACAACACTTCTCATAGCATTGGAGTAGAGCCATGACCTCTAGTTTAGAGGAAGCTTTCCGACACATAGGGCCGCAGGGAGATACTTGTTTTGTTGATAAAAATTGATGAATGTGATAATGTTTATACTTACATTAATCATAGTCAATCAAGCAAGAAGTGAATTTTAAGCTTTATAAAGCCACTAACATATTAGTGCATGACGTATATTTCTCCAGAATTTGCATAATGTATATCTTTGTGGAGTTTGTATAACATATTATTTCATGCAAAGGCAAACATGAGCAGGTTTTTAGAAAGGTCCAAATGGATAGAAGCTTCCAAGATATGAGCTATGGAAAAAAAGATAAAGATACAGATATCAAATGGAGAAATTCACCCAAAGCAGTTTGCCAATCGGTAGGTTATCTCTATAGCTTCCTAGGGCAGGCTAGTCAAAACCTTTAGTCACAGGGGATGTGGATAGCTTAAATCCTCTATGACAGCCGTTACAGAATCCAAATCACAGAACAGCACTTCTCATAGCATTGGAGTAGAGCCATGACCTCTGGTTTAGAGGAAGCTTTCCAACACATAGAGCCACAGGCAGATACTTGTTTTGTTGATAAAAATTGATGAATGTGATAATGTTTATATTTACATTAATCATAGTCAATCAGGCAAGAAGTGAATTTTAAGCTTTATAAAGCCACTAACATATAAGTGCATGACGTATATTTCTCCAGAATTTGTATAATGTATATCTCTGTGGAGTTTGTATAACATATTATTTCTCAAAACCTGGGTGTTTATACTGTCATCTGGCATCTTTAGAGCGCAGTTCCAGGAAGCCTACCTGAAAATTTGCTAACAAGCAACGGACCTTGAAATAGCACAGCAAACACATCATCCATGTGCTACATGTCCAGCAAATTGATGTGCACATTTCTTCCACATTATTTGGCTTGCTTCTTTGATTCATGGCACTCCTTTGATCCAACAGAGTGGCATAGGGAGGATCTTGTGCTGCTTGATGAAAGCAGCCTGTACCAAATGTCTGAATCTCAAAAGCTGTATGCAAAGCCCATATGTCTACCTAGTGGTAGTATTAGTTACACCCTTATGTTTAATGAAGGATTCCTTCTGTCCTCAATATGAAACGAGTTTCCATCTCAGCTTCCAGATCATACAAAGGACTGAAGAGCCACGCAACCGAAATCACAATTTACTTAATCGTACTGCCTCCAACCACGACCAAAATCATTTGAGTCACGTAAATTAAATCATTCCAACAATGAGCTGCCCTCCTTGATCAAAACAAAGACGCTGCCACTATCTCCTCTTGAGATACGAAGATCTTCATCAAGATACGTCGTTATAAGCCAAGACTGTGCACTATCAGTTCGTATGGAAAACTTTAGAGGAGGTTGCCCGGAAATGCTTCTTGCCACAGAATATGCTGCAGTTTGTAGAGACTGGAACAGTCCTTGAAATACCGCTAAACTAAGCTTTTGGCCAAGGAAGTCGATGCTTTCAGGTATTTCAACAGAGTCGATAAGCTGTGGCGTGCCAATCACTCCTTCCTCAAACTTTATCTGAATGGAAACATTTCGACCATTAAAGGTTTGTTACTAACACAATATTGGAAGGAGTTCCAAAAACACTCGAAGCTAGATTATCAGACAGAACTATGTCACAGGAAAACTGTAGGAAAGTTGTAACTTGTTGTATAACCTATAGTAGTGTATATTCAAGTGATGTTCAGCAATATCGATTTTCTCTGCAGCCGACAAATAGTTTGGTAATTGAGTGATAATATCTACATCAAATGATAAGCATAATAATGCAACACATCAAGCAAAAATTGATCAAGCACAACTCCTCCTGTCTAGAAACTTAGGACAATTTGTCAAACCCCATCTTTCGAAGTTGCTCCCAGTCAGCAAGCTGAAATAACATTTATTAATCTATTAAGGTTATGAGCACTGGGCCATTAGATTAGATCTGGGCAATTTGTACCATTGGTAGCATTCATTCTTATCAAATGGCTTCTAGCTGCCACTCTTGGATTGAAGCATCATTCTTGGATTCCATGAGACAAAGCTTAGACGGTGAAACTGCAAGCTATGCCATACTGTGCTCATCTTATCCAAGTCGGCTTATCCAACTGCGATTGTACCATCCATGGAAACGAAGCAGCTCCATTCATCAATCTCTAGCAAAACATCTCTCCATCATGAAAATATGATTATGTATCATTCTCTTTCGAGACTTGCTTTTGCATACATATCCAATCAATACAGGCATTGAAGATGGAAAGTCAATCAAGTGGGATGAATGTTGTTTTTTGCATACATATCCAATCAATACAGGCATTGAAGATGGAAAGTCAATCAAGTGGGATGAATGTTTTTTATAGTATACTACACAACCCAATATAGAAGAAAGATTTACTAAGACACAATAGAGCTCCATAGTGCATCAATGAAGCCAGCTCCACTCAAAGATGAATCGAGGTAAGGTGTATCGTTGCACATCCTAAACAACTACATATAGATGGGGCTTATAGTCATAAAAGCTACGATGCCAAAAGCATAGTAGCTAGTCCCTGCTATGCATAATGGAACTTATGGTTTTCAACCTTGTGAGATTGAAACTGCACCGTGAGGATAGTTCAAACATGTTCCTGGATTCATCTAGATACATATTCACACCCGTATTACAGAGCATGCAAATTTTCACCTTGTAAAGTTTTTGCCCATGTTGCAACGTGTTGATATTGTGATAAACGATTTCTATTTTTTCTTAAGTGGTGTGTTGTCCTATCAACTAGAGTGTCTAAGCATTTTTTTCTTAGAATTGCTTGTTTAAGAGGAATTCAAATGAAATCATGTAGTATTCACAAGAAATTGTAGCTTGAATGAGAAAATATAGACTAATTTTTTATTGGCCTTCTCCTATACTGGTAGCCTTTGTCACGGTTGAGTCTACCGTTTACCTTCGAAATGCTAACAATAACTCAATATGAAGGCCTTTGTATAAATGGATGCTCAAGTGTCTGTGGGTGTGTGCATATGTATGTGTGAGAGCATATGTGTTTTCAACAACGAAAAAGTGAGTTTATACTGTGGTACACACCCGTCATTGAGCATGTGGGGATGCCATAGTAGAGAGTCCCTACTATGTGTGATGGAGTTTATGGTTTTCAACCTTGTGAGTTATTGTCCTTCAACCTTGTGAGTTATTGTCATTGAAATTGGGAATGTTCCTGGATATGTGTGTGGGGGCGCACGTGTTTGTATTTGTAGCGCAAGCTTCCATTTTCAACAAGTCATTGACACCAACCTGGTGTCAAGGGGACCAGGTTCGACGGAGATGTAGGAGTCAGGACCTCGCATATAATTTTGCTTCCTTGAGCAGGCTCAATTCTGATACACTACTTTTGATCTCACTTGGAGAAACTCGGTTTATACTTTAGCGGAGGAGAAATAAACCTTGGAAAATGCACCTCGATTAAGACGCAGAATCAAGGTTCATTCCCATGCGGAGCATGGATTTTCTGCTGCAAGTTTTGGTTTAATTTCAGAAAATACAACACGAGAATCCGCCAAAAGAATTCGGAACAATATCGCAAGTTTAAGGACAGATAGTGCTGACCTGTACGCGCTTTGGACTGCAAATTTCAAAAGATGCATTAGCACTGAAGGAAGTCGTTGCCAGCGGTCCAGTGAAGGTTATAGAATTGATGACCGTAAATTCATCGGAATCAATGGTTTGCGAGATTTCACCAATTTTGACAAGAGGCAAGGTCCCAGCAGCCGGAAGGGGGAAAAACTCCGACAAAGTAGTGTATCTGCCACAGAGAAGAGTGTTAACGATTTCAGACACAACGAATGCAAACGTACCCCCGAGACCCAAGTTTCATTCCTTCTACATTACAGCACGTACGCATTCCATGCTCAAGGTACGAGCCCTTTAGGTGAGAGAGTGCACACTTACGCAAGGATCCACTTTCCATGCAGTAAAGAGAGAGCGTGGGTGGGTGCGGGAGTGGGATTCTGGGCCTCCAACTGAGTGATGAGCTCCAGGATCTCAATTCTACTTTCGCTGCTCAATGTGAAGCCTCCGTGGGCGAATCGGATGGAATCGATGAGGGCGTGCTTGAGGTGGGCGAGGGGGAGGGGGGGGGGGGAGGCGTCTGGGAGGGAGGAGGCAGAGGGATGATAATGTGCGGCAGGCTGAGGAAGGGAGAGGGTGAGGGAGGAAGCAAAGGGGGGGGAAGAGATGTGGGGGGTGCGAAAGCAAGGGAAGAGGAGAGGGGGACGCAAAGGGGAGGATGCAGGGGAGCTCAAGGCAGGAGCTGGGACAAACAGAGCAGAGGACGAGACTCCTAAGAGCGAGGACGACTCCATGGTTTCTCTTCAATCAACGTTTAACCTCTCTCCAGAGTCTCAACCTTTCTTCCCAATTTTTTACACTTGCTCGCTCACGATTGCATTTTTGCTCCTTTTTGCACATGCTCCAATTCCGACCCCCCCACCTTCACCTCTCATGGGTTCTTGGTAAAGGGGAAGAGAGGAGGCCCGCCGACACGAGGACACCATGGGAGCTACAATGCACCATAGCAACGGGAAGCTACAATGCATGGGAGCTACAATGGAAGGCCATGGAAGCTACGATGGATGGGAGCTTCAATTGAAGGCCATGGAAAAAAGTGCACCGGAGGAGCCTCAGAGGGAGGAGGCCACTTGGGTGAGCTTCAACATCTCCCTCACAACCTTCTTCCCAATTTCTAACAAGTGCATTTTGCTCCTTTTTGCAGATGCTCCCATTGAGACACTCTTTCTCTCCCCTCATGGGTTTTTACACTCTGGAAAGGGGACGAGAGAGCACGCGAGGAGGCGCGGAGCGGAAGACAAGATGTGGGGGGGCAACGGGAAGAGCCAGCAAGGGGGAACAGGCCACAGGAGCTTCAATCAACTTCAATCAAAGGTTAAAAGACAATCTCAATGCCGATTTTTACATATGCTAAAAGTGCATTTTGCACCTTAGGTTGCAAGGAGCTGCAAGTGCATTAGCTCCGTTTGGGAGCTAATGGCCTCCTCTCTCTTAGTCTCCATTGAAAGATAACCTTCTTGCCAATTTTTTGAGATGCTCAAAGTGCATTTTGCACCTTTTTGCACATGCTCCAATTGAGACACTCCCTCACTTCCCCTATGATTGTCGGGTTTAGGTTTTAAGGGGAAGAGAGAGAAGGCAAGGAGGTGCAAAGGGAGGGAACGCCAGGGGAGCTCCAATGTAGACAACTACAATGCACACAAGGGGGGACTGAATGGAGATAGGGAGTAAGGAAGGATGGGGGGCAAGGGGAAGGGAGGAGGCCATGGGAGCTGCAATCAAAAGGTGAAAGTCACAACCTTCTTCCCAATTTTGCAAATGCTAAAAGTGCATTTTGCACCTTTTTCAGGAAAGAGAGCATTGTTAAATTACAGAAAACCTGTAAATTATATACAATGAACTTACAACATTTCCATTTTCACATGGAAAATTTATATTCTCAATTTTGTATGATCCACAAAACTTTAGGCAATTCAATTATATTTTAGCTTTAAAATCTATAAATTCTCAAGAAATTAAACCTTCAAAAAATTGAAACCCAAGTTTTGTGATTTGTTGAGAAAAATGTTTTCTATGAACAATGAAAGAGAGAACAAGCAAGGAGGACATGGAGGAAGGGGGAGGCCATAGGAGCTCCAATGCAAGAACCTACAATGGAGTGGAGGGAAAGGGGGTAGGGGGAAAGACGAGATGGGAGAGGCAAGGGTAAGAGAAAGAAGGGGAGGAGGAGTCCATGGGAGCTTCAATGAAAAGGTGGGCTTTTGAAAGACACCCTTCTTTCCCAATTTTTACATATGTTAAAAGTGCATTTTGCACCTTTTTGCGCATGCTGAAATTGAGAAAGACTCTATAGATTTTCAAACTTGTCGTAACATTTTTAAGGTTTGACACTAGGGAGAGGAGAGGGGGGGGGCATGGGAGCTACAATGCAGGAGGCTATAATGCACACAAGGAAATCCTGGGAAATGGGCTCTTGGAAAGACAACCTTCTTCCCAATGTTCACAAATGCTAAAGTGCATCTTGCACCTTTTTGCGCATGCTCAAATTGAGAAATACCCTCTAGATTTTCAAACCTCTCCAAAAGATTCTTAGGTTTTATAGCAGGGAAAGGAACAAGGTAGGAGGCAATGAGGGAGGGGGAGGCCATGGGAGCCGCAATGCACACAAGGAAATACGAAGAAATGGGCTCTTGGAAAGACAACCTTCTTCCCAATTTTTACAATGCTAAAAACATATTTTGCAAATTTTGCACCTGTTGAAATTGAGAAATGCTCTCTAGATTTCAAACCTTTGCTAAGATTTGGGTTTTTACACTTAGAAAAGGGGAAGAGAGAGAGAAATAGAGGAGGAGAGGAGCGAGGGAGAGGCCATGGGAGCTACAATGCACAAAAGGAAATAATAGGAAATGGGCTTTGTAAAGACAACCTTCTTCTTGATGTTTACAATGCTAAAGCTGTATTTTGCACCTTTTTGAACACGCTAAAATTGAGAAATATACTCTAGATTTCAAACCTCTGTAAACATGAAGAAACAAAGATCTGTATTTAAAGTGAAGGAAAATTTACATAAATAAAGATAGGTGCAACCTTGAAGAAGTTATCGTGCTCAAATATGTTCAATCTGAGATAAACGAGGAATGAAAACAAAGCTAGATACCTTGGGAACCTCTACTAAGATTTTGGGTAGTTTAGTGCAAAGACCTTCAAGCCCATAGGTTTTGTCACATAGAAAGTGTCTCCTTAGAGGGAGTCCTATAGTGGAGACTTGGATTCTCCTTTTGTAGGTTTTGTGCATAAAGGGCCTCCTTAGAGGGAGTGCTATAAATAGTGGAGACTTGGATTCTCCCTTTTTGAATTTCCACATGTAAAAATTATTTTTGGCCCTATTAAGGCTCTATGGGATTTAGGTTGAAATTTTGGTAATCAGGGTCGATGCCCTCTACTAAAGTCTTCTTGGTCAAGTTGACCATATTAGAAAGTAGGTTAGTGCTTAATTTTGTGTTGGTTTTTTATGGGCATTAAAGGTTGCCTTTCTATATTTCTATCTCAACTACCTTTCTATTAATTAAAGCAAGGCATAGTGGTTTTGTAACAAGGTCAAGGTTATTCAAGCTAAATTAAAATACAAGGCAATGCCCGCACATACTTATGCACTCTCTATTTTGATTTATTAGAACAAAACGTTCATCTATAGCTATTCCCAAAGCCCTTTTTTCAAAGAGAGAGAAAGTAGGTCATCCTTTTTCCCAAGAGAGAGAGCTTGCTTGATCATTTACTTATAGAAATATTTCCCCATTACGAATGCAACTTCTATTATAATGTGGGATGACTAATGAGGGTTCTCTCTTAACTCTTCAGTTTGTTGATACTTTTTATAATATTTTGTCTAAATATATTAAAAGGAAATTTCATGTAAATCAAGCCCCAAATAGAAATGGAACATACACTCATTAAAGACACCAAGAAGGTCACACTTCAAACATGTACATAGCATGTATGAGCAACGATCGGAATTTTTTTTAAATTGAATGACTTACATGGTGCATACATGAATAAATACTCATCACATAAGATAAATTTATGTGAGTACACCCATGGGATATTTAAATTCAACATTAAAACATGTACAATTATAGAAGGGCAATGCAACAAATATTTAGAGCATATTAATTTTCAAAAATAGGGGTATTCTACATACATGCTTCCTCATAAGTGCTGCATCCACTTCTAAAGACAAGTTTAAAAAATTTTAAGGTGTGAATTTTACCATCAACACACGTTTGCCTCCCTTCCCGTAGTGGGAGATCTTGATTCCTTGATCTTCCCTTGCCTTCGTCACTTTCTCTCAATGATTAAAGTCTTGCTTTTTCCTTACAATAGGCCACGATGCCTTTGAGACACTCAAAAGTGTTTCTTCATGAATTCCTGACTTCATTAGTTGAACCTTTTGGTTGCATCAATTATTGTAATTGTTGCACTATCAAGTGTTTCTTGAATTTTTGCTTTCTTTTTGCTTTATGTGATGATAGTGTAGTGAAGACTATCTACTTGAGTTTATATAGTGATAGTTTGAATCGTATTGCTACCAATGGTACCAATGCACTTGTTGGCTAATCATAGTATGAAGTCTCACATAATGTTGGAAAATATTGAGAGAGAGAGAGAGAGTAGAGGAGTGTAGAAGAGAATGACTAACTATACAGTAGTTAATGATAGAGCAGAGGAGAGGAGAAGAGAACCTAATGACTAACTATACAATTGTTGCAAGATAGTGATAGAGTGAGAGAGGTGAGGAGAAGGGTGTAGAAAACCCCCCTCTTAAATTGCACTAGAGGGTGACTTACACATACATTTTTGAGTTTTTTAAATAAAAGTGTTGCATTATGGCAACAAAAATCAATTGTGGCTAATGCTAGCAAATGCCAAGTTGATTACTGAAATAGTTGAATTTGTGAAAAGAAAGTGGCTCGATGTAGATATCTATAATGTGTCCTTGTGTTGGAACATGAACCTGGTATAGAGTGAACTTCTAAATATCAAAGGGGTGATGTGGAGAGAGTTACAATGAATATCGTTGGAAGATACAACAAAAACTTTGAAATTGGTAGATCTAAATATCAAGGGAAGGCGATGTTGAAAACTTGGTATAGTGTGGATTTCTAAATATCAAGGATGCATTAGGAAAAATGGAAGCTCATTTTGGGGCCCTGTAAGAAATTCACTATTTTCTCTTTTCTCTCTCTACAAAAGAAAGAAAATATGGATACTTGCGTGAGAAATGTCAGTGTGAAAAGGAATAAATATATTCTTTCACATGCTTTACATTCAATGTTCATATAAGAGCAACACTTTTCTGTGCAGAATTTGGTGATTCTGACATCGCAAACGCGTCCGAAACGGCCCAAAACCCCAAGAACGGCACTGGAAACGCTGGAATCGGACATCCGGAGGCTCGAAAACGGCCAAAAAAGGCCGAAAAATGAGATTTGCTGATAAACGCGATTTGGTACCTTTCTCCCCGACAAAATCACCAAATTCTGCACAAAAAATAAATTTTTTAAAGATTCAAATTAGATCACCTCATTAATGTGACATGCTTCTACGAACATATAGTACTATTTCTTTTTCTTATTTTCATCTTCTTTTGTTAAATTTTCAACGTTACGTTGGCCCACTCCTGATTGGTTGAGAGCCTATTTTCTCTCTCTTCTAAAAGGCCCCAAAATGAGCTCCCTTTTTTTCTAATGTGGTATGGAGAATGCTCCCATGGGCCAAATCAATGAAGTGAAAATAATATGTCCTCTCGAACACAAGCTAGAAGAAGTATATTATTCAAAGACTATGCATGAAATCCTACTACATAGATATACATATATATTTATATAAGTATATAAAGGTGTCGATGTGATGATGGTTGGATATTCCTTTAGTTATTGATTCTATTTTACCTTTTTTCATTTGTGTGTGTGTGTGTTTAGATTTAATAATCCCATCATATTGAACCATATAGTTAATTCAAGCATTCTAATAACATCTACAAAATACTACCAAATATTTTTGAGAATTTTAATATTTGAGAATTAGAATCAAAGTAGCTTATCCCAAGCCATAAACACCCCGACAATGGTACTTAAACTAGCACATATCTAAGACAAATCAACACATGTATAGTAAGAGAATAATTGTGCATCATAAGCAAAGAGTAGATGTGAAGTCCAAGTGTCGAATCCTTTCGGAAGTTCAAAATCCAAGGTCAGGGTTAACTTACCTACCACCATCCAAATAAAACCCGTTGTTAGAGCATCGCAATTTTACATGGGTAGACAGGTAATGCTTGCTAACCCCGGCATGTTACTGCTTTACCCAAGATCTAGAGGTCCATCAAGATTCAAGACGGTTAAAGAATTTTGATCCAAGAAAGTTAAAGAATTTAAATGGATTACGAAATCACAAATCATTGAGAACTTTATGTAAAGAAATTTTATTTAAGCCAGCTGTAAAGAGAACATTAGAAGGCCTAACACATATTAGTGCATTCTTAAAGGCAAATAAGGTTTAGCAAATCACAAATCATTGAGAGCCTTATGTAAATAAATTTTATTTAAGCCAGCTCCAAAGAGAATATTAGAAGGCCTAACACATATTAGTGCAAAGTTAAGGGCAAATAAGGGCTTAGCAAATGAATCTCAAGAATTTAAAGCATATGTGAACCTCTTATTATTAAAATACAAACACAAAACATATGAATATGTTATAATATATACCTATATTATGGACCTAAATGAAACATAGATCTATATGTTAGAATACTTCCCATAATGGAAGGGGGTATATTCTAGCAGAGGGGCTTCTCGAGGAGTAATGGGTAGAGGCTGTATGTATGTGTGTATGTATGTATGTATGTATGTATGTATGTATGTATGTGTATGTGTATGTGTATGTGTATGTGTATGTGTATATGTATATGTACATGTACACATATATGTATATGTATATGTATATGTATATGTATATGTATATGTATATGTATATGTGTGTGTGTGTGTGTGTACATACACACACACGCACACACATATACATATGTATGTATATATGTGTGTGTATACATACATACATACATACATATATATGTATACAAACATACATACATACATACATACATATATATATATACATATATGCATCATTTATACATAAGAAAAGACGTGCCTAGTAGAATACCATACCAACTATTATTCGAGTTAAACATCCACGAAGGCATCTCACACAACAAAGGTATATCACAAGCAATCAAACAAATCCCCTGAGGTAGCATAAGAAAGCAATTCAATAGTTCAAGGTAGGGGAGGCAAGATCTCGCGATGATCATAGTAGTGTAGATGCGTGTAGCCAAGAGGCAAAAGCTACGTTGCCAAGCATGCTTTATGGGCCAACTAAGTGCCACGTACAATCTAGGCGACAAACCAAGAGCTCCGTAGGTATGTCAAAGGCCGTACCTAGTAGATGCAAGTAGACTAAGCTAAGAGGGAAACATGGACAATCCTCATTTCAATCTAAAGGAGAAAAACCATCGTACTATAACGATATTTACCCACAAGCACGCTAGTAGGACTAGTGACATAAATGATATATGTACAAGGCACCAAGCATGAAGCTATAAACGGTAAAACAAGCGATGTAATACAGTCTTTATATAAGTACAAATAATGATACTTAGCAGAGAAAGTCATAGAATTCAAGGATATATGGTCGCACACCTCTAATGTAACCGAGTCAAACAAACACACACGACAAAAATGTAATACAAGAGCCACCCAAGAAAGTATGCAAGTATTCAACCAAAAGTTGCAAAATGGTTGATTACATAAACCAATTACAAGGGAAACTGGAAGAATATGATATATTCAAGAATAGTCCCAAAGAACATCGACATCATAACCCATCACAATAGCCCTAATATCAAGGTAGCACTGTATAAGGCATATCATTTCCAAACCCGTTTCATTCTGGATTATGCAAACTAATGTGACGAACGTGTACCACTAGCCTAGCTGCAACTGAAGTGAGTGCATTATCTGCCATGCATGCTCAGATCCACGAGTTCTTAAAGGATATCTATTTGTTGTGGTATGTAGACACGCTATCAGCAAAATGGCTCCATTGCCAACCCATATGTAGCAAAAACTACTGGAGCTACCATTCCAAAAAGTTCACACAACACTAGCACTTGTTTGAATTAGCGGAAAAATTAGTGAAAATTTTAGATCGAGAAGTGGTCTCCTTTGTAAACAAAACAAGTGATCCATTATGCATGGCAACACTATCTCTTCTCCATCCGATAGCAGCAGAGACTACCATGGCTCCGAACACTGAGGTTCGCCAGGTTGCACTATGGCTGAGCCTGATGATATCCACTGCACTGGGGTAGGATTGCACTAATGCATAAATATCCTCATGCTGAGCAATGATCTGCTGATCGAAAGAGGTGGTGATCACTGGATCCAAGGGTAATGTAGCATGACTGACAGACTCGAGAGCTGGTGTTGAGGGAGTCGTGGGGGGTTGCGACGCGGACGGAACTGGTACCTCAGGCCACCATGACTACTCTAGCCACATCAACCTCGATGGCGGTGCTGACGCCAGTAGACCCTATCTTAGTGAGAGCATGGCAGATACAGGATGCGGAAGCCTCGGCTATTATTGTGGGTATGACGACGGACGCGGTACTTTCGCATATTCATATGGCAGACACTTCGTTCGAGGCTTGGGTGACTTAGAGGGATATGTATGAGCTCGACAATGAGGCGAGAATTAGGGACCTCTAGACAGAGTTGTACAACATTAGTATGGATGAAATGGGATCAATTGGTGGCCGTTGGTCGAGCCCGACTAGGATGGTAGGGCTATTGCTGGGAATGCTTCCGTGGATCTATAATAGTTTTGTGACTACGATGACTTTTGGGGAGTTGGTATCACAGAATCCTTTTCCATGTCTAAAAAGGAGTTTTTCAGCATTAAAAAGTTTGATGGGACAAACTTTTCTTTGTGGAAAGAATAGATAAGCGATGTGCTTATTCAAAACAAGTAGATTAAACCCTTGGCAAGGATTGAAGCTAAGCCTACAAATATGTCTAAGGATGATTGGAATGAGTTGGATGCATTAGCAAAGTCTACTATTAGACTTCATCTTGCAAAGTTAGTTTATTTCACATTAGTAAATGAGCGGACTACAGAAGATTTGTGGAAGAAATTATGCGCCACTTATGAGAACCTCATGAAGAGGTTGTTTGAGCTGCAGATGAAGGGAGGGGTCTCCATTGCTTGTCACTTGAATGAATTCAATATTATTTTCAGCCAACTTCAGGCTCAAAAGATGAACTTTCATGTGGAGACTAAGGCAATATTCCTCTTATGTTCATTACCATCCTCATGGGATACCTTCCATACATCTATCAGTAAGTTTGCACATGGTGGAGTACTAAAGTTTGATGATGTTGTGGGTAGCTTGTTGGTCAAGGAGATTAGGCGAAAGTCTATGGATGGCAACAAGCAAGATGCATCCTTAAATGTACAAAGGGGTAGATCACAGTTCAGGGGGAAGTCCCAAGAAAGAGGGAAGTCTCATAGCAAATCCAGGGTACAGAACATTGAGTGTTACCATTGTGGCAAGAAGGGCCGCATGAAAAAGTATTGCTACAAGCTAAAAAGAGAGCAAAAGGATAAGAGAAAGAATGAAAATCACGGTGCAAATAAGAAGAAAGAGAGTCCAAGGGAGGACAAAGGAAAAATAAAGATCGAGGAGATCAATGCAGTTACTGATAATAGTGACAATGACATTCTCTTCATGTCTAGTCTACTTGCAAACTTGCTTACCACTTCAGATGATGCATATTCCTAGGATTGGATTTTGAATTCTGGTGCTTCATTCCATTTTACTCCCCATAGGGAATGGTTCTCCACTTATGATAGTGGAAAGACAAGTTGTGTGCATCTTGGAAATAACTATGCATGTGACATAGTGGGAGCAGGTGACGTAAAGTTTTATTTTGCAAATCGGTTTGCACTTGTTTTGAAAAATGTGAGACATGCGCCTAAGCTGTCCAAGAGTCTCATTTCAACGGGTCAACTAGATGATGCTAGGTTTCAGACCACTTTTGGCTTTTAGAGTTGGAAAATTCAGAAGGGCTCTATGGTTTTGGCAAGGGGTGCCAAGTGTGGGACATTGTATCCCTTACATGTATCAGGCATGTCTAATTATGTTGTTTCAATAACCGAGCAGCCAAGTACTTATTTGTGGCATTGCAAGTTGGGGCACATGAACCGGAATGGAATGAAACTCTTATGCTGTTTGGGTTATGTACCACATTTGAGTTTTTAGTTTATGAGCACTGTCTTTATGGGAAGCCGACTTAATCAGCCCATAAAAGAAGGGGAAAGAAATATCTTGAAAAGCTTGATTTGGTGCATTCAAACATATGTGGTCCCATGCCTACACGGTCATTAGGTGGGACTGAATACTATGTGACATTTATTGATGATGCAACTAGGAACGTGTGGGCTTATGCTATAACTTGAAAGACCGTGTGTTCTAGGTATTTCAAAAATGGTTGGCTTTGGCTGAAAATAAGTCAAGTACAACGCTTAAATGCCTATGGACTGATAATGGTGGAGAGTATATCTCTCATGACTTTTACCGTTTCTATGATACATGTGGGATCAAGAGGGAGCTCATGTCTCCTCATATTCTAGAGCAGAATCTAGTTGTAGAATAGATGAACTACACCATTCAAGAAAGGTTGCAATTGATGCTTTCTAATGCAAGTATTTCTGGTGGTTTTTGGACTGAGGCAATGAAGACTGCAGTGCATGTGATCATCAATAGAGACAGCATTGTGTGTAGAGTAGCGGCAAATTTCCTCTTGTAATACCTTGAGCCTGAAAGATGGTGTGAGGAATCTTAAAGGATGAGGATAGCCAAAATCCACTCTAGAAAAGATCCAATCATACTTGCAAAATCAAGATCTAGAGAGAGAAATACTAGAAGCCTACACTTTCTGAGGTCCCCCCACTTTGTGGAGAGACCCAAAAGTTCCCCCCAAAAGGTGGAGGGACTCTTGTCCAAAAGGTGTCCTACAAAAGAGGTCCCACCCCAAAGGTACCTACAGATTATGTAGAGACCAATAGGTATAAATATCTCTCAATGGAATGAAGCTCCCACTCTTTGGGGTTCATTGTTCAAGCTCACTATTGTGTTCATGTGATTGATCTCCATTGAGTCCATGCTCTCTTACACAATAATGTTCTAGCATGCCCTTACCCTTGCACTCCCTACCGTTGTACTCCCTCCTCCTCTCTCCTCTTCCTCCCCCTCCTCCTCCTCCTTCCTCCTCCCTCCTCCCTCCCTCCTCCTTCCTCCTCCCTCCTCCCTCCTCCCTCCTCCCTTGTCCCTCCTCCTTAACCCTTACCCCTCAAAGTCACAAAGGATACTAGCCCTCCACTCCTCAACCCTGGACTCCTCCTAAACCTTGCAACCCACTTTTGAACCCTGGAACTCCAAATAACTCTTTTAACCCTGTCCCCTTTTCAAACCCTGCAACCCCCTTCTGAACCCTTGAATTCCGTGGAGGCGAGATCATCCATCCATCATCGTGATTAAGTCCTCTTTCTCACCCACGCACACGAGATCTACTTTCCATGCTTTAGTCTACACCTTTCACTGGAATAACCTGAGGACCTATGCTACACTTGTGAACACCTATGCTACAATGAGCGACAACACGTCTGTAGGTTACCAACACCCTCTAATCCTGCACTTGGGAGAAATAGTGAAAACATTTTGGCACCGCTGTCGAGGAGGTTAGCACCTGAAGCAAAAGCATAGCACATGTTTGCATTTGTGAAAAAGAACCCTCTTCGAAAAAACTGTTCAAGACACATCCCTCAAGGCAAAGGAGTAAATAAATGCTTCCAATTTCCTTAGGGATGATTAGTGTGTAAAATCAAAGTGTGGCTACACAAAGTGTGGTATCACATCCAATCTTGATCATAACAATTTATCAAGATACCTTTATGAAGAATGGGGCCTACCTCCAATGCAAAAGGCTACATTCATCATTTGCCTAGTCAACCGTATTAAAATGAAGCCACTGGGCTTCTACCTTCTCAAATTCACTACTTGCTTCCACCTCAACACAACACAAGTTCGTCTAGAGCAACAACGATGACATCATTGTGTACGTAGAGTAGCAGCAAAGCTCCCTGGCTTGTAATATCTTAAGCTTGAAAGATGGTATGATGAATATTAAAATATGAGGATAGCCAAAATCCTCTCTAGAAAAGATCCAATCATAATGGCAACAAAATCAGGATCTAGAGAGAGAAATACTAAATCTAGAGAGAGAAAGACTAAAAGCCTACACTTTTGGTGGTCCACCCAATTTGTGAAGAGACCCAAAAGGTCCCCCTAAAAAGTGGAGGGACTCTTGTCCAAAAGGTCTCCTACAAAAGAGGTCCCACCACAGAGGTACCTACGGATTGTGTAGAGACCAACATGTATAAATATCTCTCAATGGAAAGAAGCTCCCACTCTTTGGGGTTCAGTGTTCAAGCTCACTATTGTGTTCATGTGATTGATCTCCATTGCATCCATGCTCTCTTACACTATCATGTTCTAGCATGCTCTTGCACTCCCTACCCTTGTACTCCCTCCTCCTCCTCTCTCCTCTTCTTCCTCCCCCCTCCCTCCTCCTCCCTCCTTCTTCCTCCCTCCTCCCTCCTCCCTCCTCCTCCTCCCTCCTCCCTCCTCCTTCTCCTTCCTCCTCCCCCCTCCCTCCTCCCTTGTTCCTCCTCCTCAACCCTTACCCCTTGAAGTCGCAAAGAAGACTGGCTCTCCACTCCTCAACCCTGGACTCCTCCTAAACCTTGCAACCCCCTCTGAGCTGTAGAGCTTCTAGATAACTCTCTCAACCCTATCCCCTTTTCAAACCCTGCAACCCCCTTCTAAACCCTTGAACTCACATGGAGGCGAGAGCCTCCATCCATCATTGTGATCAAGTCCTCTTTCTCACCCACGCACGTATGAGATTTGCTTTCCACACTTTAGCCTACACCTCTCACCGGAATACAACCCAAGGACCTATGCTATGATTGTGAACACTTATCCTACAATGAGCAATGACATGACTATAGGTGACCAGCACCCTTTGAACCTGCACTTGGAAGAAACAGTGACAACACCCCTATAACCTCTCCCTCTCCCCTAAGACCACATATTCCTCATTCTCAATTGAATTTCCAATGGAAGGTGTCATCAAAGAGCTTCATGAATTGGATAATCCCAATTGCACACCCAGACAAGAGTTGAATAAGGATACAGACAGGATTCCCATGCTTGGTAATCCCTTTGGTGATTTTTGGAAGCAATACCTAGATATACAGTCAAGAGGAGGATGGGATCTCTTTGGGATTTCCATGCATATTCGCCAAGCACAAATCACTCCATCCATAAGCAAAAAATTGGAGCCACAACCTACTTGGTGTAGATCCAAACTGCTCAAAGAAAAGTACCTCCTTGAGTATTTACAAGCTGAATCATCTTCCTTTCAGGTGTATCCCACATTTGATGCGGTACCCCATCGCTACCGGTGGGATGCCAATCATCATGATCCAGATAAGGAATATGATCCTCACAATTGGCCACTAATCGATAGATACTCCAAGGTCAAATGGAGAAGCCAAGAAACACTCATCAGAGCCTTGGACAAACATGCATCATAGATGCAATGTAGTTATGACACAACGCTCAAGGAGAGTGCCAAATACAGTGAAGCTTTAGTAGTAATCTTGAAGGTGTCCCTCACCATTGATGACCATTTACCCAAGCTCAATTTCTACCCAAATCAACAGATAGATGCTCAAACAACCAATTGTTTGTCACCTCTTTCATAGAGGCATATCTCTTCAAGGGTGGTATGTCTATTTGTTTGAAGAAATGGTTTACACTCGCTTCTTGAAAACTAAGCAAACAATCTACGGTGTTCATGGATTACAAGGGAAAGATCGACAACAAGCTCAATCCACCTATTACCGACACCATCTTTACCATACTCGTTGGGTAAAAACTACCGTAGCAGCACATCGTATGCAACCTCAACCATAACCCGAGGATGGGTGATCAAATCGGTGCGCAGGAGTTATTCACCCTGTGGATGGCAACAAAGGCTAGAAGTGTAGTCTAGAGCGATGATGAGACCATTGTGTGTGTAGAGTACTGGCAAAGCTCCGCTTGTAATATCTTGAGCTTGAAAGATGGTATAATGAATCTTAAAGGATGAGGATGGCAAAAATCCTCTCTAAAAAACATCCAATCATACTGTCAAAATCAGGATCTAGAGAGAGAAATACTAAAAGCCTAAACTTTTCGAGGTCCCCCACTTTGTGGAGGGACTCAAAAGGTGCCCCCACTTTGTGTAGAGACTCAAAAAGTTTGTATAGGGACTCATGAGATTCCCCCAGTTTTTGTAGGGATGCATGAGGTTCCCCCACTTTTTGTAGAGACCCAAGAGGTCCTCCCAAAAAGGGGAGGGACTCTTGTCCAAAAGGTCCCCTACAAAAGAGGCCCCACCGTAGAGGTACCTACTATGGATTGTGTAGAGACAAATATGTATAAATCTCTCTCAATGGAATGAGGCTCGGACTCTTTGGGGTTAATTGTTTAAGCTCAATATTGCATTCATGTTATTGATCTCCATTGTGTCCATGCTCCCTAACACTATCATATTCTAGCATGCCCTTACCCTTGCACTCCCTACTCCTCCTACTCCCTTCTCCTTCCACCAACCTCCTCCTCCTCCCCCTCATTCCTCCTCCTCCTCCTCCTCCTTCCTTCCCTCAACCCTGGAGTCCTCCTAATCCCCGCAACCCTCTCTGAACCATGGAACTTGTCGATAGCTCTCTCAACCCTATCCCCCTTCTAAACTCTACAACCCCCTTCTAAACCATTGAACTCCCGTGGAGGTGAGAGCCTCCATCCATCGTTGTGATCAAACCCTCTTTCTCACCCATGCGCGCATGAGATCTTCTTTCCACGCTTTAGCCTACACCTCTCACCGGAATATGAGTAGAGGACCTATGATGCACTTGTGAACACCTATGCTACAACGAGCAATGACACGATTGTAGGTGACCAACACCCTCGAAACTTGGACTTGAGAGAGACAGCGACAACTCAGTGACAACAAAGCATCATTTGCATTCTTCACTCATGACATACACAAGAGTGGAGGCCTAGGTTTTGGAATGCAAGAAAAAGTGGGATTCAAACTTCACGATTGGAGGCCTAGGTTTGGCATGCAAGAGAAAATGGGATTCATCCTAATTGCAACATAAATTGAGTTTGATAGATGAAAAAGACAAAGTAAGTACTTCCTACTTGTTATAAAGTTATAAGAGCGATGCTTTCTTTGCAATAGGGTTTGGGTCCTTAGGAATAATGTGGGGGAGGTTTGGGATAGATTTGAGTTGTTTTTTGAACTTTCGAGATTTTTTTCTTTTTGGGAAGAAAGAGGATACACGAGATTTGGGGCCCACTACAAGATAAGGGGAGGGACCAAGAGAATTGGAAGATGGGGACAAGTGGGGGAGTGGAATAAATGCTAGGGGAGGGGGGTGGGGATAAGGGGGGCGCTAGGGGAAGTGGTGCGCTACCAAGGTAGGGTTCTTGACCAATGGGAGACCAAGATGGTTTCCTCCAAATTTTAAATAGCCGAGCCTTCTTGTTGGTTACTTTTCTAATATTTATATTAAGTGGTTGCTTTAATTCCTAATCCAAGAGGCCCTTTTTGAGTCCAAATCTTCCCTAATGAGGGGAGATGGGAAGTACAATACTATTCCTTGAGAGGGTAGCGAAGGACTTTAGAACGCATGCAGGCAAGAAAGAACCCATAAATTGTTTGAGAAATTTAAACAACTCAACTAAGAAATCAAAGACATAAATATTATATGTAGTTGTATGATAGAGGGTGTGTAATAACTAAGGTTGGGATCCTTGGTATACTGCACGAAATCACCTTTGTTTCCTTCACATATTGACATGGTCACAAGGGATTGAGGAGATTCCAAGTATTATAAGTGATGTTGCTATTGACATTGAAGAGATTGCTTGTGTTGAAGGTAAGTCAAACATGCTCATAGGTATACAGGAATTTCCTTTTGTTGAGAATGACAATATGGGGTCACAAAGGAAAATAAATGAATCATGGATTGACAATCTTAGTAATATTCACTTTTGAAATAAACAAGGATTGACAATCTTAGTAATATTGATCTTGATATTTTCAAACTAGAGCGGAGGAGATAGATTGCATGATGGTAGAATCTTTAATGCTTATTGGAGGGAGGGAATCTATTTCAAAAGTGAAGAATGCATTACATCACCCTCAATGGCATGGATTAGAACACGACAACATTGCCAAGATTTGGGTGCATCCCATGGACTAAAAACTCACTTGTGTAGAGTATTAGCACATAGATTCTCAATATTTTGTGATGCATGGATTGATGGTTGATGAACATGGTAGTAACCAAGTGGTAACATCCATCATGAAGGCAATTTAAAGGTCAAAGATGTAGTGGATATTTACCTTGCATCTTGTTTACAGAAGCTAATAATTGCTTGCGAGAAAACAAGAATAGATACAAATTTGGCTTGTGCTCTACGCTGGAGGGTTTGAAAAAGTGGAAGTGGGTTTTCTTCTTATCAGTCATACACATGGACATAGATCAAAATATATACCGTTATCTCAAGAGAGTTAACGTTAATGGATGAGTATCATGCATTCAATCTTCAAAGGGAACCAAGAATTCGTGAGGGATGCTTACTCTAACGAGACACAATATAATGCTCGAACAAAGGCATTCCATTTGGCTTTATAATTTGATCCATGATTTTTGTGCTTTAATCTAATCTCCTGACAATGTCAACATCATCATGCACTTTCTATTCTTAAATCTTTTTTGATTAATACTTTAAAGTTGAGGGTAGAATTCCACTTATGATGTATTTTTTGCTATGCTTTCTTTGAAGATTTTAATGAAGACATTAAAAAGAGTTGCATTTTAAGTAATCTCCGAACAATGCCAACATCATCATGCACTTTCTATTCTTAAATCGTTTTTTGTTAATTTTATAAAATTGAGGGTAGAATTCCACTTATGATGCATTTTTTGCTATGCTTTCTTTGAAGATTTTAATAAAGACATTGAAAAGGTTGCACTTTAAGTAACAAGGTGTTAGTCAAAGGGATTTGACACTTTGCTAATTTGTTGATTGGATGACAAATGTAGAGCAAAATGTTGTATAAGATTAACTTCATAGATTGATTTGATCTTTTAATAGAGAGACGATTAGCAACCTGCACGTATTTGGATTTTTATTTGCACTCCCCCTTTTAGGGGTAGTGTAATGCATCATGAAAGGTTCCCTTGGAAATTGGAAAAACCCACAACTCTTGCTAATCTTATTCTAAAAAGCTACCCTCTCTCTCTCTCTCTCTCTCTCTCTCTCTCATTGCCTAACAAAGCCTCGAGAAAACCTAAGAGAAATGCCACAATCGATCTGGGTCTTTAGGAAATCAAAAAGCTAAAGCTTCAACTTGTATCCCTTCGGAGAAAATTGCAAGATCTGGAGAATAATGTAAAGCAAGAAATTATTGTAGAGGTCATACACAAATATAATGCATCTCAACCGGCACCAATACGTGTCTCTACAACTAAGGATATGATCATCAAATGACTCAATCAAGCAAGAAATGCCTGCTGATGCCAGCAAGAAAGTCAATAGAACAGATCTTTATGTGGAGGTAAAAGAGCGAAAAAACAGCACACACTAAGACGATCTTATGCATTCGGGGACTGAAAGATGACTGCCTTCATGATGAGGGAAAAGACATAGATGACATAATCATAGGTCTTAAGAAGGAAGTACCACAAGTCGAATGGGAGGAGAATTATTTATGCAATAACAGTAAGTGCATTGATTAGGGACTTCAAATCCAAACCCAAAGACTCTCAATCTTAAACCATTGTTAAACAAGCCGCCTTATGATAGCATTAGAATGTAGCCATGCCCTCTAACAACTTTAGGAGAAGTTGACCTTGTGCACTCTCTCTCTCTCTCTCTCTCTCTCTCTCTCTCTCTCTCTCTGCATTAGAATGTAGCCATGCCCTATAACAACTTTAGGAGAAGTTGACCTTGTGCACTCTCTCTCTCTCTCTCTCTCTCTCTCTCTCTCACTATGCCTCAAAAGAATCAAAGTACAATAATATCATCTTAATATCATAGCCGAAGCTTTCAATCTTCCTACCCGCAACCGAAAGCAAGAGAAGAAAAGTCACAATGTAGTGACTAAATTTCACAAAGAAGTGAAAGAAGCTCAAGACTTGAGACGCAAATGTATCATTTCCCATCCTAGCGAGCTAGACTCTATTGCACTTCAAGTTTTCAAGAGCTGATACTTTTGTAGACTTTTGTCAATGCTTGATCGCTGGATTGGATACTTGAAGGTCTTTAACTACTTCTACCCTCCATAATGAAAGGCAATGCTTGCATGCACCAATGCACACATTAAAATTCAATTGATTGAGCACATATTGAAATTGAGCATACGACCTATCATATCTATGCATCTTCCAATATAACCATAGGACTTAATAGCATGTTCTATCAAATAACATGCATAATACAAAGCAAATATTAAAGTTGAGCAAGCCACATGGGATCTATACATCTTCTATACAATCATATGACGTACACAATCATATTACATATCACTTAATAGCATATTCTATGAAATAAGAGGCATAATAGAAGTTCAATGCTTTAATGAGGTGTCTTTTTCAGTTGGGCTAAGGCAGGGATTGTGAGATGAACCCTTTGCACCAGTGATCAATTGCAAGGGCAGGCCTTCAAAGCCAAGGACAATCAGACAATGGGGTAATGACAGACTTGACATGCATATACTCTTGCAAGCCAAGGAGACCGTTTTCACGGCCAATTCCGCTCATCTTATACCCCCCAAATGGCAGGACTGGATCCAAGACATGGATGGTGTTGATCCAGATGGTTCCGGCCTTTATGGAGCGGGCCGCCCGGTTGGCAACATCCAAGCTCTTGGTCATCACTGCTGCTGCCAGCCCATATTTGGTGTCATTGGCACGTTGCATTGCTTCCTCGAAAGTTCTGCCAACACCCAACCATATTAAGTGTGATTTATCCCACCTGCATTGAAATCACTTGCAAACTACCCCTTTTCCTAGCAAGAAGAGGGTCTGACAGCAATACCTGATGGCAAATATAACTTGCAAGTACAACTTTAAATAAAGGCCAAACCTCTACAGTGGACATTTCTTTCCCTCTTGGCTGTCATGAACTGATGAGTATTCCAAACCTGATTGGGAATCACTTGCACACCACCCCCTCTACTAAAGGTGAAAGGCATCTTATACTGATCCTTGATGGGAAATTATTGTAATGGTACTAAATTTAAAAGCCTCCCATTATGGTTTGTAGGTCTCCACAGTAGAAAAGTAGCAAATACTATTGAAAATTGCCAGCCTCATTTTCTTATTAAGTAATGGGCCTCTGACATTAATGCAGATTGAGATAGTTGAATTATCAGAAGAACAGCACTCACTTGAACTTCATTACAGATACCACTGGTCCAAAGATCTCTTCTTGTGCAATCTTCATACTATCCTGCAATTCCCATTAGAGCACCAGCTTAACAACAGAAACCCCGTCAGTGAAACTCTGACTCAATGCAGATGTGAAAAAGTTGCATCCCTTTCTGTCTCAGAACTTCATGAAATTTCTTGACTCAGTACCTTGACATCAGAGAATATTGTGGGTTCAATAAACAGGCCCTTGCTTCCATAACGATTTCCCCCCGTCACTAACTTGGCTCCCTCCTCCTTACCTAGTGCTATATATCTCATCACTTTCTCAAATTGAGCTTGGTCTATCTACATAGGAGCAACAAAGTGTTTGATCATATTAACCCATCTGATCATCATAGATTTACAGCAGCTTCTTTGTGAAAACACATTTTCACTCATGCTTTTTTCCTCACCTGGGGGCCATGCTCTACACCTGCCTGGAATGGATCTCCCACCACCCGAGCTTTGGCTCGTTTGATAGATCTCTCCAAAAATTCATCATGAATACCCTCTTGAACGTAGACTCTGGATCCTGCAACGCAAACTTGACCCTGATAGTCTTGGTCAGAAAAGGGAATCAGCTTGTGATGCATTGAAACTTTACCTCGAATCATCAACAGATACATGAAACTTCAAATCACTTCATATATGCACATGATGTTCAGGGCAGACAATGACGAACCATATTCGTGAATCCTCCCGCATGGGCAATCTCCACGGCCATGTTAAGGTCTGCATCATCAAAAATTATTAATGGTGACTTGCCACCCAACTCCAGTGTCACAGGCTTCAAATTGCTTCTGGCCGCTTGTTCGAGCAGTAATCGTCCAACCTCTGTGGATCCTGTGAATGCCAGCTGTGATCCAAATACAGTATAATAACAATGTCAACCAGCTATGATCCAAACAATCAATGTGGCAACCAAATAGAATACAGCTATAAGAAGAGCATAAAATGTTTGCCTTGTCTATGTCCATATGCTTTCCTATGGCTGCACCAGCTGTGGGACCAAAACCAGGAACCACATTTACAACACCTGGAGGGATGCCCGCCTGCATCACACAAAACCAGGCACTGAAAGTACTTAACCACCAACATGTGCTAACAAAACTTTCCTTGCACCTGTTTAGACCCTTGTTAAGTCTCTTCTTGAGCACCGATCCTGATGTGTTAGATTCCTAGTTCACTTGGGAGTGCACAACAAACGCTGTAGGCAAGATTGGCTCTAGACACCCTTCGATGCATTCATTTGGATTGTCCATGTCTGGTTTATATATACATAGAGAGAGAGAGAGAGACAGTGTAGTGAAGGGGGAAGGGGCTGAGTTGGAGATGGGGAGAGAATAGCAGAAGGGAGGAGAAGAGAGGAGAAGGGGAAGGAGAGAGGAAGAGAGAGAAGGATGAGGGGATATAATCAGCCCAGTAGGAGATAGGGATTGTCTTGGACAATGCTCTCTCGCTGCCATGAGTTCTCATCCTCAGGAAGTCCCTGCTGTTGGAAAGGTCACCTCCCCATCTGTAAGCCCCCATATGAGGAGAGCATGGGGGGGGGTGAACCTAGGGTTTGAGTGTCTGTCACATGAGCATCTAATTGGATGCCATGTGGACAAGAGCCAGAAGGGATTGAGTGATAAGATGGGGCTGCCACATGGACAGCATCTTGGCTGTCATGTGGGCAGCACATCTAGAGCTGTTGTGGGCAAGAATCAAAGAGATGGAGGGTACCCGGAGCTAGGATGGATCTGCAGCAGCAAAAGGCAATAGAGATGTTCATCAAAGGGAGGAGACTCCAAGTCTTTTGAGAGCTTTACGGTGGGATCTAAGGGAGTGGCAGCCAGCTTAGGCTCATGAGGAATGATTTAATCAAGGAGTTGAAGAGCATATTTCTGTTGAGAAACAAAAGTACCACCAGAATGTTGTACAACTTCCATGCCTAAAAAATAGGAGAGCCGACCAAGATCAATCATTTCAAAAGTGATGCTGAGTTGAGTTTTAATGTACTGAAGTGTAGTGGGAGTGGAGCCTAAAAGCAAAAGATCATCGACATAGAGTAAAATAAAGCAGACCCCCTCTGACGAATGATGGATATATAAATTTGGATCAAAGGGAGTAGAATGAAAACCATTAGTTTTGAGGAAGGTGTCTATTCGGTGGAACCATGATCGAGGTGCTTGTTTGAGACCATAAAGAGCTTTGCGGAGACGGAAAACCTTATTTTCATGGCCAGGAGGAGAAAAACCTGGTGGGAGAGTCACATAGACTTCTTCATCAAGGTAGCCATTGAGAAAGGCACTCTTGACATCCATTTGATAGATAGTCCAGTGGTGATGAGCAGCTAAGGCAAGAAGAAGACGAAAGGAAGTTAACCGAGCAGTAGGGGCAAAGGTTTCCTCATAATCGATACCATGTTTTTGGCGGAATCCTTGCACTACTAAGCGGGCTTTGTATTTGTCCAGGGTGCCATCGGCTTTGAGTTTTGTTCGGAAGATCCACTTGGTTCCGATGACCTTTTTGTGAGTGGGTCGATTGACCAAGATCCAGGTCTGATTGCGATCAATACTTTCAAGCTCCTGTTCCATAGCACGATGCCACGCAGGATTTTTAACTGCTTCCTGCCAAGTGGCAGGTTCAGAATGTATGATATAGGCCGTGGTAAAAAAAGAGGCAGTGGCAGTAGAAGAAGTTATTCGAGTAGAGCGGCGCGGACCAGAAGGAGGAAGTTCGACAGGAATAATCCCAGAATCCTTCATAGTTTGACGATACCAGCGTGGCAGTGGGTCATGAGGAGAAGCAATGGGTGGGGGGAGAGATGTTTCGGGAGGAGAGGAAGGAATTTCGGGTGGAGAATTGTCGGAAGGAACTCGAGTGGAGACGTCATCAGTAGAGAGAATAGAGGAATTTTTAAGCACTGCTCTTTCATCGAAGACCACATCTAGGCGAACCAAAACCTTGTTTGTACGAGGATCAAATAATCGATAAGCTTTGGCTTCTGCCGAGTAGCCAACTAGAAGAAAAATTTCAGCACGAGGTTCGAGTTTACCGTGAGTATCATTGGGAGTATGAGTGTACGTGTGGCAACCAAAGATTCGAAGATGAGAAATAGAAGGACGATAGCCATAAAAGGCCTCAAAAGGCGTCATGTTCAGGATGGGTTGAGTAGGACAGCGATTAAGGATATAGACAGAAGTATTGACGGCTTCGGGCCAGAGACGTTCAGGCAACTCGGCTGCAAAAAGCATGGAACGGGCCATGTTCATGACAGTACGTTGTCGCCATTCGACACGAGCATTTTGGGAAGGCGAATTTGGAGATGTAAGATGGCGTTGGATACCATGCTCTTGAAGGAATTGAGTGAATTCATGGGAAATGAATTCACCACCATTATCACTACGAGCAATCCCAATAGACTTGCCTGTTTGGTTCATAACCAAGCGAGCCCAAGTAGCAAAAAAAGAAAAAGTGTCGGATTTCTCTTTCATGAAAAACACCCATTGATAGCGAGAGTAATCATCCACAATTAAAAAGAAATAATGTGAACCATTGAGGGAAGGAACAGGAGATTTGCCACTAATATCGAGATGAATTAGACGCAAAATCTCACTGGCTCGAGAAGTGGAATGAGAAGGAAAAGGAGTGCGGCTTTGTTTACCTAATTGACAGGGATGACAAATATCTTTAGCGCGCGATAATTTAGGTAGGCCATCAACTAGATGATCCCGAGACATTTCATATAAAGAGTCATAGGACAAATGTCCCAGACGATAATGCCATAATCGTTCTGTGTCAGTTGGATCTTTTAGGGTAGCATTACCGTAAAGCCGATGAAACTCAGAACCGCAAGGGGAGGGAGTCGCAAGAAATTGATTTATAAAGTACAGACCATTAGGTTGAGCATCACCTCGAGCTAGAAGGAGTCCCGAGGACTCATCTATGATGTCAACATGCATCTTTGTAAATAGCACTGTGCGACCAAGGAGGCAAAGTTGATGAACAGAAAGAAGATTGACCCCTAATTGGGGCACATAAAACACTTGATCCAATTGAGCAAGTTTGGGACCTTTGTCAGTATCAAAAGTTATTGAACCAACACCATGAATAGTAGCAACACAGTTATTGCCACAACGAACTCCCCCTGTTGCCGGTTGGCGAGAAATGAAGAGATCAGGATGAGGGGTCATATGATGAGTGGCTCCACTATCCACAATCCAAGAAGATTTAGAGTCACATGAAAGAGTATGAAAAGCTGACCCAGATAAGGAAGAGGAGGAGTCAAGCTCGGTGATATGGATCAAGGCTTGAGAAGTGAAGTCTAGAGAATCTCCGGTGGACCAGTCAGACAGACCTTCAGGAGTTATAAAGGGAGGAGAAGGAGTGAAGTGATTAGTGACATGGCCCTGGGGCCTCCAGAGACCAGTGTTCGAAGGAGGAGGAGGAGGACCACCCCTAGGACGCCAACGAGGTGGCTGAGGAGTCGTGGTAGGGGGCTGTGGAGTCCAACGGGGTGGTTGAGGAGTCGTGGTAGGGAGCTGAGGAGTCCAACGGGGTGGTTGAGGAGTCATGGTGGGAGGCTGAGGAAGAAGGCCTTTGGCTTTGGAGCGACATTCATCGTCAATATGCCCAACTCTCTGGCAATGCTGACAAAATCTATTCTTTTTGGAAAGGGAGTGCCAGGCGGGTTTACTACTAGAGGGGTTAGGAGTAGGAGAGGGCTTTCCGGAGCTAGGTTGATCTTTTGGAATCCCGGAGAGAAGAGCCCCCTCTGAAGCAGGAATGCTATGTTTTTGGTGGACCTGAGAGTAAAGACGAGCATAACGCAAAAGTTGACATTCAAACTCATAAAAAGTAGGAAGAGAAGGTTGAGAAATGATTTGTTGCATAAAACTGAAATACTTGGGCGGAAGTTTATTTAAAAAGAAAGTAACTTGGTCATCCTCGGATTTGGGAGGACCAGTTGTGGCAAATTCAGCAACTAACCGCCGGTAATCGGCTAGTTTAACCTTGAGATCATCGTCAGCAAGAATCTGGAATTGTTGGAGATCATGGTCAAGATTGATACGACGAGTACGATCTCGAGCTGCATAGCGGTCAGTGAGATGTGCCCATCGCTCAGAGGCAAGATCAAAATGCTGTAATTGAGAGTGAAATTCAGGTAAAAGACCTTGCATAATTTCAACAATGGCAGTGGCATTACGATGTCGCCACGAACGAACTACCTGAGGAGGATAAACATGAGGATCAGGTGGCGATTCGGTACCTTGAACGAGTTCCCATAGGTCTTGAGAATCAAGCACATGGCGCATAAGATTGGACCATGTGGTATAATTAGACCCGTTAAAACGAGTCATATCAGTGAAAGCATGTTTGGCTGTTGCAGAGACAAGGTGAGGGGAAGAAATAGAATGATAGGGAGAAGCAACCGGTGGAGGCAGAAGAGAATTGGGAATAGTAGCAGAGTGAGAAGAAGGGAAAGGTGGCATCACCGGAGGAATAAAGGAATTTGAAAAAGGTCCTGAGGGGGAGGGATAAATATGAGAGGCGGGATAAGACATGAGAGGTGAAAAAGAGGCAGCGGGAGAGATAGAGGGAAATAAACTATAGGAATCCAGTGGCATGGGAGAAGGAGGAGGATGAGAAACCACTGGAGGAAAGATGGCAGCGGAAGAGATGAGAGGGAAGGGAGGGAGGGAGGGATGTGAACCGAAAGCAAACTCGTTGTCAGACGCATTTCTTCCTTCTCGTCTGCGAGTGTTCACATGCATGTATGGATCTATGTCCTCGTGATTACTTGTTCCTATGCCTTGCATAACAGAAGGAGTTGCACTAAGGGAATAGGGCATCATACCTTGCACTGATTCTTGTGGAATAGGCACTGTCGAATAATCCAATGTTCTCATGCCGGCCTGTCCTCTTTCGTCAGGGGATACTTGTTCTTCGTTGGCACCGAACTTGAGATGTTGCTCAGCTTCTTCTGAGTTGAATAGAGGTCCTTGTTGACGTATTGGAGAGAACCGTGGAGAGGTAGAGACACGAGGTGTGCGGGTACCTGCTTCAAGTTCCTTCCATTTCTGGAATTCAGTAAATTCTTTAAAGAGTTTGGAGAGGTATTCATCACCTTCAATCCTAGCAGACTCTCTCTCGACATATGTCAAAGGTGATGGTTGAATAGAGGTTGATTCAGGCTGAGATCGCTTCGGAGAAGAGGGAGAAGACATCTTCAGGTGATGATTTATCTTCCAAGCTTTCCAGATCAAGGCTCAGGTGTCGATTGGCACACCTGGCTCTGATACCATATAAAGAAAATACTTGGAGACAAAAAAAACAATACTAAAGACAATCAATGGCTGAAGAAGATATATATATCACAAACGGAACTTAGTACAAGTGAAGAGAAGCTCTGAAACAAACTTCAGTCCTGACAACTGTAGTGGACTTCTGCACTAGCTCCACAAGTTGGAACTGAACCAAATCTGAGACAACAAACTGATGAAGGGGTTGCTGCAGATTTGGAGTAGAAAGAATGGAATCTGGAGCGGAAGTTGGAGGTAATCTGATGCAGAAAGATGAGCAGAACTGAAGCAGAAAGGAAGGCTGTTCTGGAGCAAAAAAGAGGGCAGATCTGGAGCTGTAAAAGGGGACAGATCTGGAGCAGAAAGGAGGACAGATCTGAGCAGAAAGGAGGGGCAGATCTGGGGCAGAAAAGAGGGCAGATCTGGAGCTGAAAAAGGGGACAGATCTGCAGCAGAAAGGAGGACAGATCTGAGCAGAAAGAAGGGGCAGATCTGGGGCAGAAAAGAGGGCAGCAGAGGAGGCAGCCAGGAGGCAGAAGTTGAGGCAGCAGAGGAGGCAGCCAGGAGGCAGAAGTGGCTCAGGGTGTGCAGGAACCTCTGGAGCTGGAGAAGAGATAATGTATCAATACCTAGCCCCCCCCCCCTTTAAATAGGAAGGGGCAGAAAAAGTCGGTCAACCTGTAGGTTGACCGACCTGGTCAGAGTTGACCGACCAGGTCAATCTGGTCGGCCAGATCTGGTCAGACCAAAAAAACATTTTTTTTTAAATAATTTTTTATTTTTGTTTCTCCTCTGCACCGGGGCTTTTGACATTTCTTTGGTTGTGGTTTTTGCCTCCGATGCGAGGTTTCTTTGACAGGATTTGGAGAGGCACCAGTGGTGTTTGTACCTGTTTATCTGATCCTGAAGAATTGGAGATTGCCTGGCTTAACAAAGGTCACCTCCCCATCTGTAAGCCCCCATATGAGGAGAGCATGGGGGGGGTGAACCTAGGGTTTGAGTGTCTGTCACATGAGCATCTGATTGGATGCCATGTGGACAAGAGCCAGAAGGGATTGAGTGATAAGATGGGGCTGCCACATGGACAGCATCTTGGCTGTCATGTGGGCAGCACATCTAGAGCTGTTGTGGGCAAGAATCAAAGAGATGGAGGGTACCCGGAGCTAGGATGGATCTGCAGCAGCAAAAGGCGAAGAAGTAGCCAGCACAAGGAACCCGGAATAAAAAGCGATCACATGGCGCTGACATCTACATGGTGTACGGCTCTGTACAGAACTGGAAAAGGGCCTGGCAGAGGCGCAGTTATGGCAGGATATGCAGGCGCAGATGTGGAGCAGCAAATAGGGTTGCTAGGGCGCAGTGGCATGCTTTATATAGGGCTGGGTCCTTGCCTAGATTGGAGGGCCAAAGGCCCTAGAAGTGTGGGGCCAAAAGCCCTGGGTTGTGAGCCCTTATAGGGCTGGACCAGCCACAGACTGGTCGGCCAGTCTGGTCGGCCAGTTTGCTGCAGGCTGGTCGGTATTTTTGCCAGCCCTTGGGGCCCTATAAAAGGAGGTCCTTGAGGCCTCACTTCTCATCACTTGGAGCAGCAGTTCAGGGAGCAGGAGCAGCAGATCAGCCACTTGTGGGTCTCTATCCAGAAGGAGACAAGAGAGCTGTAGAGCTGCAGACCTAGCTCAGAGTGCTGCCCACCTAGGCTGGTGCACAGACAGCAAGGTGGAAGGGATCTGGACGGAAAGTCTACAGAAGCTCGAGGTGGAGCACGCGGGCTCGAGTCTAGAGATAGCCAGCTGACAGGAGAAGGACCTTGTGGTAAGATCAGAGGACCACACCATTGGTGGGATCTGGATCTGTCTCTTTTGTATTGTGTCCATAGTTTTGGACAGAAATATATTTTGGTGGTTTCTCTATCTGGCTGGTTCATAGTCTATTGATGAGTCTGCACACCTATTTTATGCACATAAGTTAAGAAGTTTGTGATTCCACACACCCCACACCCACACTGTGTGAGCTCCTGGGCATTACTATAAGTCTTCCGCTGAGTGTACCCTCTGTTGGTTAATTTCTAACATGGTATCAGAGCCCAAGTAGGAGGCTCACAGGTGTGGGAGCTTGAAGGCAGGGACCTTGCTGAAGGACGACCCTGATTCACAAGCTCTTGGAAATCGACTTCCACGACTGAAGGATTGTGCCCTTGCGAGAAGGAGGGTGACTCAGGTTCAGTCAGGTGCGTTCAGAGTTCTGGTTTACTGAAATTGAGTTTGGTTGACTTTGCTGTGTGGTATAAACAGCAGAGATGTCGACCTCAACAACCTCTTCAGCCCCTGCTTTCCCTTCCTCCTCCCCCAGTTTTCTCTCTTTCACTTTCCCTAACTTGGGAGAGTCTGGGAAACTGGACGGGACTAATTACCTGATCTGAAAAGTGAAGATCCGGAGTCATTTAGTGACTCGGAAATTGTGGAAACTGACCACGGGAGTGGAGTCGAAGCCGGAGGACATGGTGGACAGGAAAGGGGAGATAGTCATGGCAGTAGACATAGAGGAACTCAAAGCTTGGGAAGACAAAGATGCCCATGCCCTGGCAATAATCATAGGGACTACGGCGGACTCTGTTCTTCCACATATCCAGCTGGCCGAGACGTCAGTAGAGGCGTGGGCCACCCTGAAGGATCTGTATGAGACAGACAACACCTCCCGGATTTTGCTTCTTCAGCATCAACTCTACAATCTTGGTATGGAAGGAGGAGATACGGTACATAGCCACTTGACGAAGGTCAAGGTGGTGAGGGATCAGCTGACAGCAGTTGGTGACTGGTCAGAAGACAGACTCATGCCATTTGGCCTTGATGGTACTGAGGAGACTGCCTCGGAGTTTCAAGAGCTTTGTTACGGCTGTGACAGCAAGACAGAGGACCAAACCACTGACGTTTAAGGAGTTGGGTCCATTACTGCTACAGGAGGAAGCTCGGGAGAAGCTCTACAATGAGGACAAAGATGACAAGGTGATGCTGGCGAAGGATTCCGCTGGCAAAGGAAAGGACAAGCCTTACAGTGGCAAGTCCAAGAAAGACAACTCTTACAACGAGGGGACTTCTAAAAGGAAGCAGAAGAAGAAGTACTTCTACTGTGATACGCCAGGACATTTTGCAAAGGACTGCAAAAAGAAAAAGGCGGATCAAGAAAACAAAAAGGAGTTTGACTCAGAGGAAGAGGAAGAGGCCAAAGCAAATGTGGTAATCAAAGAGTTGTTCCTGGTGACATCACCGAGTGTTACCAAGGTCAAATATATTGATCCAAAAATCACAGTGAGGATGTCTGACATAGAGATGTGGGTCGACGAGGAGTCCAATGCCTTTGTGAAGGTGAAGGACAGCATGGAGCGCTTGGTACCTTCCAGGTGCGTGGCTGTTGACACTAACATGAGGGCGGATTCCATGGAAGGCACGGGGGTCTCATGGTCAGATGGATGCTGGAGTTCACAAGGGGACAGTACAGGATTACACAGGCGCTTGGTGGGTGCTTCAATGAGAGTTTGCTTTCAGGGCAAACATTCAGGCAGTACAACAGTCTGGTATTTTGCATTTGAGCCTTTATAGCACGCTGTGGAGAGACTCTGCTCTTCATTTGTCTCAGGTGATACGAGATTGGAAGGGATTGGCCTTCTTCGAAGGCAGAAGGGGAAGTATTGGTGCTTCTTCAAATCTCGCACGCAGATTGCTTGAAGGTGATGGACAAAGAGTACTGAAGCCAAAAGAGTACCTGCTTGAGAACTCAGCAAGAGTTCATGGTCCAGGTAAACTGGAAATACTCATTGGTTGCAGACCTTGCCAAAGGAAGGACGGGTTGAAACAGACCCTCAGAGCATGGTGCCTGGAAGACTCCAGGTTGTTCACTCATTATGAGGGGGACAACTGGAAGATCGTGACGGCTGGATTGCTCGAGTTCGAAGGCGGGAACGTGACTGAAGGAGATGGTGCCAAGAGGTGCTACCAAAGATGGACTAGTACTTGCACCTTTTGTCATTCCTACTAGTCATGAACGTATGACATCTGGTAGTATCCCAGAAATCTGCATGCTTGGCCTGGTTTCCATTCCTACCATTAAGTTGAGTCCCGTTCCTACTAGTCATGAACGTATGCCATCTGGTAGTATCCCAGAAATCTGCATGCTTGGCCTGGTTTCCATTCCTACCATTAAGTTTAGTCCCAGATGAATGCATCTCTATTGTGTGCTTCATAAACATGTCATTTAAGTTGAGCAAATCAAGTTTTGATTGCCCTTTGAAAACTTTGTTCTCAAATTTTGAAAGTGCCAATACATGGCAGCAATATTTATGACATGCTGCCCTTGCATTTACAGCACTCATGCGAAATGCCTTCATTCCCATTATGGCTGCCAAGTATTGGAGGCAAAACTCCCAGGTATACTCATTTAGTGAGCAATAGTGAAGGGCATTATTCATGTGGCTATCTTTCCTATTGTACTGCTCCTGAATGTGTGGTGATGCAGCTTCAGGGATTAAACTGTCATGCATACCTTGCTCTTGCTGCACAATCTGCTTCTTAGTAGATTTGCTTTGGCATCCTTTGTTATCATCACCATGGTCTTCAATATTTTCTTCCTTAATCGAGACCATACAACACTTGATACTCACCTCCTCCTCAAAAACTGTCCTCAAAGTTTGCATGCCTAGACATGTCAAGTGCAAGTGCATCCACATCCTTACCTTGCTCGTCAACATCTGCATCTTGATTTCTATCACAGATTTGCTCAACATTGATTTTCTCATCATCTGTCTTTTCAACCATTTGGCCTGCTCCATTGTCATTGTTATGTAGGATTCTGCCATCACCATGCATACATGTATTCCTTCCATTGTATGCTGAACTGCTAGGGCATCGTCTGGAGCAATGTATCGGTCCTGCAAACTGATACAACAGTGTCCTTGCTGTCCATATTCGTTTCCATCATGTGAGCTGCTGCTTTTATTTGAGCAGCTGTCCCAACATAACCCTTGTATATTTGGAGCAGTAATAGCCTGGAAACAACAGATTTTGGTCCTAGATATTGAGGCATCTTCCACGGCTTTAAAGCATGATTTAGCTGCGTACTAGGGAGACGCATAGCATGGCTGGGCTGCATGACAAACATTGGCCTGGCTGCATTCTCCTCAGATGTTAGGTGTCCGCTCTTATAGAGCTTGCATAGCCTTTGGCATCACTCCCCTCGGAATCATAGTTCCAACAACTTGCTCTATGGCATTTGTATCTCGACATTTATATACCTAGATGAATCCAAGAACATTCCCAAACTCATCCTCTAAAAACACAACATAGTGCAGTTTCAATCTCACGAGAGTCACTCATAAGATTGAAAACCATAAACTCCATCACGCATAGCAGGGACTAGCCACTATGACATATCCACTGACGTCATCAGTGCCCAACAGTGGGTGTAGACCATAGTATAAAAGTATGCTCTCACACATACAAATCCACACACCCACACTTACTTGAGCATCCATTTATACAGGTCTTCGTACTAAGTTTCTGTCGGCACTCCGGAGGTGAAGGGCAAACTCAGCCATGACGAAGGCTAGCACTAAAGGAGAAGGCTAATCAAAAAGTAGTCCAAATCTCTTCATTCAAGCTACAACTGCTTGTGAAGTCTATACGATTTCATTTTAGTCTCTCCCAAACGAGCATCTAAATCTAAATCTAGCTGATAGGGCAACGCACCATTTAAGATAGAAAGAATTATCGCAATACCAGCAAGCCGCAACTTGGACGAAAACTTCACAAGGTGAAATTTCATGTCCGCTAATTCTCGACATTTAGCATAGGACATTGCTGTCAACTCTAACAGCTGAATATGTAAGGTACAACCACCATCATATATATCCCGACCTTGCAAGCTGCTTCGTGCTTGCAATGCACTAGCGTGTGAGGCATAGTGTACTTCAGCTTGCAGACTACCTGAAATTGGATGCATGACTATCTTATCAATACACCCAAAAGGAGAAAATACTTGATACAACACATCCAATGTAATGGGGTACACCAAATTGTCGATGGTAATCAGAAGGATTCCCTTGGGCTGTGAATTTTCCCCACATTGAGGCTGTTCTAAGCTTTTTGCATGCTGCATAGAGCCCTGCATAACCTGTTCAAAACTAGAGGCATGTCGTCCCATTTTCCCTTCATGCGCATGCGGCTGTCCCATCGTGTGCATTAAACCTTTGTGGCTGCCCCACTATGCCAAATACATGCACATGTGCTCACTTTCTGCTGACAAAGCTCAAAATGTGATGGAGAGGCTCGAAAGAAAAGTTGATGAAGAGGCTCGAGAGGAAGGTCATTGAAGAGGCTTCCGAACGAGGTCCAAATGAGCCCAAATAGGGCTGTGGAAAGCCCTTAAAAGAGGCTGGAATTCTGAGTTTTTGCCCCTTTTTTTTTACCCTTTTTTGGTTTTTTTTGTTTTGAGAGGGGGGAGGGGGGGGGGGGGGGGGGTTCCCTAAGTCACCTAGGACACTTGGGACTACTAACCTAAGGACTGGTAAGATAGTTCAGACACTAGCTTAGTCTAACCTAACCCTCTTGATAACCCTAGTTAGTACTAACCTAACCTAGGTCTACCCAAACCTAAACCTAACCAACTAACCAAACCCTCTAACCCACTGTAGTCTACAACCTTAGAGGCTACAGGCGCAGACTGGCGGAGAGATAGCACGCACACGCGGCGAGAGGCGCAGTCTGGCGCAGAGATAGCGCACGCACGCGGCGAGAGGCGCAATCAGGATGTGCACCAGCCGGGAGCGGACGAGCAGATAGGATGGACGGGTGAAGTAACAGAGGGGCAGAGAGGATGGACGGGTGATGGTTACAGAGGTCAACGATGACGGGGTCGATGGCAGGACTGTTGCAATGTAAGAAAGGGGGGAAGGGGTGCTGGAGTTGGGCGCTGGAGTGACAGAGATGCTCATGCACGTAGATGCCATGAACACGATGCCACAAACGGGAAGTCACGAAGGTCGGGATGCCACGGACGGCGATTCCACGAACGGCATCTTGCAGCTTGGGCCTGCTGGGTTTGCAAGGCAACTCCTTTACAAGATGCCTGCACAGGAAGCAAGGTCAGAGATTGGTGAGACCTGCATGATACTATTAGTGTGCTCTGAAGCTGTGAGCACTGCAAGAGCGTCATTAGGCACAGGCCACGAAGGGCGGATCCGTTAGGCACAGGCACGTACAATATACCCTAGCTGAGGAGGAGCTCTCCGAAAACATTTGTCGTGGACTCTCTCGGGTCTCCAAACTGGTCGTGGGCTTGTGCATCAGCTTGAAAGCTTGTGGACTACGCGAGGATAGGCTTAGACACGTAGCAGCTGGTGTCGTTGGCCTTGCGTCTATCAGCCTACCAGCTGGTTGTACCTTGCTGCGTCTGTAGGCGTCTAAGCTTAGTGATTGCTATAATGAAGGGTTGGTGAAGCCAACGGAAGCAAGGTGCCAGAAAGCGGAGCTCTGATACCAATGTAGAGAAGGGGGAAGGGGCAGATTTGGAGATGGGGAGAGAATAGCAGAAGGAAGGGAGGAGAAGAGAGGAGAAGGGGAAGGTAAGAGGAAGAGATAGAAGGATGAGGGGATAGAGAGATAGAGAGAGGGAGAAGAGAAAGAGTGGAAGCATAGGCAACAGGTAGCAGGAAGGAGGAAGAGTCGAGGAGGGAGAGTAGATAGGATTAGATGTCACATCAAAAGTCCGTACAAAGGTGTGGAGGTGGACTTATATAGTCTCCCTCTACTATATCTCCTTTTCTCCTTTTTGCCCCCCTCTAGGCCTAAAAATCCCCTAAGCCAAATCAGGCCTAACCCTCACGAACTTGGCCTGATCTTGGCCTTCATTACAATGCAATGTAACTGATCCATCCTGTGGACAAAGCTGAGTGTTAAGGCATTGAAATCCATGCTGATTTTGCCCATTGATTGCAACCAATCATAGCCCAGGACAACGTCTATTGGGCCCATGTCAAGTGCCAAGAGATCACCTGCAAATGTATAGTCATCAACCAACTTTTTTTTTTCAAAGATAGTCATCAAAGAACTTAATCCTTGCGTCTTGGCAACAAGATCTACTAATCATATGTTGTCCATTGGCCACTTCTACTCTCAGCCCATGGTCTATCTCAGTAGCAATCAGTCTCACCCTCTGTAAGGTCTTGCAGTTAACAAAACTGTGGGTGCTACCGCTATCCACCAACACATGCACAATCCTGCCATTAATCATCCATGTTAATCTGATAGTATCAGCACTTTTGGCACCTATCAGGGCATGCATGGAAATAGTATAAAGTGTTGGCTAGGCATCCCAATAAACCTCCTCCTCATTCACAGGAGCATTACCACCTACATCTTCACGTGCATAAAAAGGCATTGCATCGTGATGCTCCACAGAAAAAAGTGTGGGCCTACGGCCTCTCATGCCACCAATGAGCAGAATCGCATACGAATGAAAAGCATTAGTGTCATGCGCAGTGGCACCACCAGGATCAAAAGGAAAGTCAGTGCCCTTCGTGGCTCCCGTGTCAGAAGCCTCATCTGCATCATGTGTTTTTGCCATCTCATCCTGAGACGTATCCACAGAACCTGGGGCATCAAACAATTCCTCGTCATCTAAGAGGTCAGTGATCATGCTGAGCTTGGCAGTACCACTCTTGCGCATCTTGCACACATTCTGTGCTCAGGAGTCCATTTCTCGCCACATTTAAAACATAAGTTGGTCTTCTTTCTACTGTCCATTATTGCCCGTGTATGCTGTTTTATCTCAGCCTGCTCATTTCCAGCAGTAGGCTTGCCTCCAGGCTTGGCATCAGGATACCTGTAAGGCCTGGCATACGGCATCTTACTACCAGAGACAGTAGGAAAGCAAGGAAATGGTGCTGCTGCAGATTTCTTGTCACTCCACTCAGCAAACTTAGGCTTCGACTCAGCGTCATACCCCGTAGCATGCAAGTTGCCCATGGCATTTCTATGCTGGCTAGCATATTTAGGCTCGAATACTTCTACAAGCTGAGCTGCCCTCTCAATGGTTTGAGGGTTATGTGCCTTCACATCTGCAACGAGAGAAGAACTTAACCCATGGATGAAAGGCAACAACTTTCCCTTTTCAGATACGTCCTACACAAATAAGGAAAGCCTCCAAAAGCGATGCAAGTACTCTTAGACCATACCGGTCTATGACAAGGCATAAAATTCAGCCAAGTATTGATCCAATACAAGTGGAGATACAAATGTAGTGACCCTCAATTCTTTGAAACCCCTCCAAGTGGTTGGTCTCTGAGGCAAATCCCTCATGTATCGCCACCATGTGTGGGCATAGTCCTACATATGCATACCTACAAAAATGATGCGCTCCTCCTCAGACTTCGGGTAGAAGCGGAAATAGTCTTCCAACTTCGTGAGCCACTCCTCCAACTCATTGGGAGTGCAAGTGTCCCCTTTAAACTTATGCACTGTGAGTTTGTCCTTTATATCCTTGGCTGCATAATTCTTGTGTGTGTAACCTCCAAAAGTGCGGGCATCATCACGCTTGAGGTTCACATAATCGGAGAAGGGCATCTCAAGTTTGATGGCCTCAGGTAGGGCCTTGTATGAACGCAAAGAATCTGCCAACATGTCATCAAAAGTGGCTTACTGCCCACCACCAACCCCTTGCTGTGTAGAAGCTGCTGCCATCTGATGCACTGGCTGCGTTTGGCTATATGTGCTCGCTGGTGGAGCGATAGGTGCATGAACCACGGGCTAGGTCTCTCTGCCAAATGCATCTCTCCGAAATGATGGCATACCAAAGGGCTAAGAAGAGGACTGACCTCTCTCCCAAGGGTGCGGGCTGCCATATAAATCCAAGCCAGCTCCAGGCATACTCGCAGGTGCAGTGAAAGGAGCACTAGCTAGATGCACACCAACGGATCGGCCCAAAAGAGACAACTCAGCCTGCATAGATGTAGAGAGCTAAGAGCCAAAAGATGGCCTGACATCCTGCAAGAAGGTGCTCTGTGGCACAAGAAATGCATCATCTAAGTCCAGATAATCCCCAAGCTGGGATGCATGCAATGGTCTAGAAGACTGATGCTCATAGGCACAACGGGCATCTGCCATAAAACCCTTGCATGGAGCAGACAAAACATCCTGACTGTCTGAATGGTCCCCTTGCTAGGGTGCGGGCTGCTTACCCTTATCCTCCATAGCAATGGTAGACGTGATCTGCTGTCCCATCTGGACAAGAGCCGTATCCTGGATAGCCATGGCTGTGGTAAGCTGTTGGCTGAACTCCTTTCCTATCTGGCGGAAAGCACCCTGGAGCATTGAGAAAAGGACATCCAAAAACTGCGTCTGCGCTTCCCGAGATGTAGGAGAGAGAGGCTGAGTGGAAGGAACCTCTGCACCACCAACAGATGCAGCCACTATGGCAAGCACTTGCTCATACTGAGCAGCCTCATCAGTGTCATGCAATATATCACGAGGGGCACGCTTCCGTGGCATGGTGACTGGCCCTGAAGAGAGGAGCTCAAATGTAGGCAAGGAGAAATGGATAGCAAAACCCTGCTGTAATGAGCACCTAAGAGAGAGTGTGGAAAACACGAAAATGTCGATGGAGAGGCTCAGAAGAAAGGTCGTCAAAGAAGCTTTGAAATGGGGCTTGAATGAGCCAAAATAGGGTTGTGGAGAGCACCTTAAAAAAAGGCTGAAATTTTATGAGTTTTTGCCTCTCTTTTTTTTTTGAGACCTAAGTCACCTAGAACAATTGGTACAGTTCTAGCCTAAGACCTTTAGGACTGTTAGGACACTGTCTTAGACCAACCTAACCCAACCTTTAACCTTAGTTAGTACTAACCTAACCTAGAGCCAAACTAACTAAACCTAACCTAACCCAATCTACTAACCTAACTAAACCTAGCCAAGTAACCCAACCCCACTAACTAGCTAGACCTAACCATACCTAAACTAACCTAACCAACCAACTAACCCACTGTAGTTCCCAACAACCTTAGAGGCTAAGGTTTGCAAGGTAGGCAATGGGCAAGGCAGAGGCAGCGCGGCATGGTGGCAACGGCATGGCGTGGATAGGCGGCACACCCGACGACATGGGCAGAGCGGGAGGCGGCCATGGCCACAGCAGACGACGGGATCAAGGGATCAAGGCAGGAAAAAGGCAAAGGTTCGACGGTGACTGGCAGGACGGCTCAAGTACGAGCAGTGAGGCGTCACGGCGGGGCTGGCTCGACGATGAACGATGCTCACGACAGCAGGACGCCGCACCAGGCTTACAACATGAGGCTTGATTCAGACGGAAACTCACGGCTCACGGGAACTCACAGACGGACGGTGACGCAAGGTTGGGCAGCGGACAGGCTGGCGGCTGACAGGCTGAGAGGGTGTTGTGGGTATTGAAGCAGGTCTAAGGGCTGAGGGCAGCAGATCTGAGGTGAACAGCTGAGGTGAATTGTTGGCCTTCAAGGTCTAGCGTCCGTCTGCTTCGTGAAGACTTTGTTTGAGAAAGCTCTTCATTCCAAAAGCCCTCTATTCCTTGCCATCAGCAACACCAGCCATTCCTTGCCAGTCCCGTTGCGCATTTTGGCCTGGTTGTCTACCAACACCTTGCGTTGGCTATGTTCTTCACACAGTTGGCGTAACAGGTACTGAGAATCGGAGTGAAGGGTGAAGGGGAAGCAAAGGTGCTGAGTTGGAGCTCTGATACCAATGTAGTGAAGGGGGAAGGGGCAGATTTGGAGATGGGGAGAGAATAGCAGAAGGAAGGGAGGAGAAGAGAGAAGGGGAAGGAGAGAGAAGGATGAGGGGATAGAGAGATATAGAGAGGGAGGAGAGAGGGAGTGTGAGCGTAGGTAGCAGGTGCAGGAAGGAGGAGGGAGAGTAAATAGGATTAGATGTCACATCAAAAGGTACCATACAAATCATTAGGGGCTGACTTACATAGTCTCCCTTCTTTCTCCTATCTCACCACCAATTCCCCATCTTTTTTCCCACCTAATTCCCTGCTATTTCCCACCTTCATTACAGAGAGACAGAGACAGACACAGACACAGAGACAGAGACACACAGAGAGAGAGAGAGAGAGAGAGAGAGAGATTGGCTCTAGATACTCTTTTCAGGGAAGAAAAAGCAGATACCTCCATTATAAGCTTTGCACAGAAGAGAGCAGCCAAGGGAGTCTGTTCTGCAGGTTTCACAACCACAGTGTTGCCACAAGTCAGTGCGCATGAGAGTTTTGTCAGGAACATGTAGACTGGAAAGTTCCAAGGTATGATCTGGCCAACGACGCCAATAGGCTCCTGCAATGTGTAGGCATGGAAAGGGCCATCCATCTTCACGGTTTGTCCAGCTATTTTGTCTGCCCAACCTGAAATCATTGCCAAGAAGCATCCAATCAGTCGCCAACAACAGAAGAGACAGAGCAAGAATGAGATGTATGAGAAACCAAATGCGTTTGCTGGATGCTATAAGAAGCATCAAATTCCTGCCAAATGTGTTTGCAGGATGCTATGAGAAGCATCCGATTCTGCCAACAGAAGAGATCCACAGCACAATCAGATTGAGTTGCAGGATGCAAAACCATCTCAGGTTCACCTGCTTGAGAGCGAATATACTTGATTGTAAGATCATTGATCATTTGAGCTAGCGCATAGGGTTTGCCATTGTCCAGAGTCTCGATAGCTGCAAGCTCGTCGCTGTGCTGCTCCAGCAGGTCCGCGAGCTTGAAGAGCAGTCGGCCCCTTTCCTGCGTTAGCGAAATGTTTGAGCTTGTTCAGATTTCAAAATTGGAAGCGAGCGATACTCTCTTGAGGTTCGATTTCAGTGTGCAATCTGGCGAGCCAGTGTCACCCACATAGCCTGACATACGAGGCCATGGTCCTTCGTCGAATGCCTTACGAGCCGCCTTCACCGCTCGATCCACATCCTCCTCATCGCCCTCCTCCACATGAGTGATCACATCTCCGTTACGAGGATCAAACGTCGGGAACGTCCTTCCTGCAATAAATCACAGACTCTCGAAATCAAGCAGTTTGTCGCGAAAAAGACCCATTTTGCGCTGCTAGATCATTCCGTTCAGGTAAACGTCGGAACCAGTACTGTTTGGAAATATCGAGGAATTCGAATGCATCGTACCCGAAATGGAATCCACGAACTCGCCTCCGATGAATAGTTTGGTGTACTGGATCTTGACCGGAGCTTCGAGGAAGGCAGCTTCGCCCATGCTTGAGAGGGGAAGGAACTGCAATCGTTAAAACTGTTAAGGATATCAGCAAGGAGACCAACCTGCAGCAATCGGAACGACGGACAAGTACATCAAACATCCGTCAGCTGAATGGTCCCAAATCAAATTACGTTCTCAATCGGTCACTTTCTCTCAGACACAGACAATGATTCTCGCCCTTTTCTGCTGTCTGTCGCGAACTCACTCGCGGCTGACGCCCTCCTGCTCACCCGCTCGCTCGCAGCTCAAACAAAATCCGTTCACTCCACCGCTCGATCTTCAGCTCATTCACTCCCTCACACCTGAAAGATTCTCAGCGCTCTCACGAAATCACTTCACTCGCCGCCACTCCCCCTCCCTCTCTCTCTCTCTCTGTCTCTCTCTCACTCTCAGCACGAAATTTGTTCCCTCCACCCGTCGATCTTCAGTTAATTCACTCTCACAGCTGAAAGATTCTCAGCCACACACACATACTCACACACACTCTTTCTCCCTCGCATGCCACACGCTCGCTAACACACACACATACACACTCTCTCGCGCGCACAAATCATACCCCGT